>NC_034182.2:36548693-36556193 GCF_002021735.2 Oncorhynchus kisutch
CCCTTCTCCACCTCTCCCCACCCACCTTCTCCTCTCCCCACCCACCCCTTCTCCTCCTCCTCTCCCCACCCACCCCTTCTCCTCCTCCTCTCCCACCCACCATTCTCCTCCTCTCCCCAACCACCCCTTCTCCTCCTCTCCCCACCCACCCCCCCCTCTCCCACCCACCTCCTCCTCTCCCCACCCACCTCCTCCTCTCCCACCCCACCCCTTCTCCCTCCTCCTCTCCCAACCACCCCTTCTCCTCCTCTCCCCACCACCCACCTCCTCCTCTCCCCACCCACCCATTTTCCTCCTCTCCCCACCCACCCACCACCTCCTCTCCCTACCTCCTCCTCTTCTCCCCACCCACCCTCCTCCTTCTCTCCCCACCCCTCCTCCTCCTCTCCCCCCACCCCTCCTCCTCCTCTCCCCACCCACCCCTCCCCCTCTTCTCCCCACCCACCCCTCCTCCTCTCCCCACCCACCTCTTCTCCTCTTCTCCCCACCCACCCCTCCTCCTTCTCTCCCCACCCACCTCCTCCTCTTCTCCCCACCCACCTCCTCCTCCTCTCCCCACCCACCTCCTCCTCCTCTCCCCACCCACCTCCTCCTCATCTCCCCACCCACCTCCTCCTCCCCTCCCCACCACCCCTCCTCCTTCTCTCCCCACCCACCCCTTCTCCTCCTCTCCCCACCCCTCCTCCTCCTCTCCCCACCCACCCCTCCCCTCCTCTCCCCACCCACCCCTTCTCTTTCTCTCCCCACCCCACCCACCTCCTCCTCTCCCCACCCACCTCCTCTTCTCCCCATCCTACCCACTCTTCTCCCCATCCTACCCACTCTTCTCCCCATCCTACCCACTCTTCTCCCCACCCCCCACCTCCTCTCCCCACCCACCTCCTCCTCCTCTCCCCACCCACCTCCTCCTCCTCCTCCTCCTCTCCCCACCCCTCCTCCTCTCCCCACCCCTCCTCCTCTCCCCACCCACCTCCTCCTCCTCTCCCCACCCACCTCCTCCTCCTCTCCCCACCCACCTCCTCCTCTCCCCATCCTACCCACTCTTCTCCCCACCCCACCCACTCTTCTCCCCTCTTTCTCTTACACACACACACACACACACACACACACACACACACACACACACACACACCCACACACACACACACACACACCCACACACACACACACACACACACACACACACACACACACACACACACACCCACACACACACACACACACACACACACACACACACACACACACACACACACACACACACACACACACACACACACACACACACACACACACACACACACTCCTATCCATACCAAGTACTGAGTTGGTCTTCATAAAGGGACTCTTTTTGCATGTAAAAAAAAAAACGTGTAGGGTTTGGAAAGAAAAGAAGATTTGCTAACTCCAACAAAATGAAAGCCATCGGTCTGTCACAATTGGCGTGTTGTGGTTGGATAAGCCCGGTCCTTCTGTATTTAGCCAATCCAAATGTTTTCTAAGCTAAAAGGGAAACACATTTAGCGCTGGCGTGTAACATTGTCAGCGTTGTAAATCGATCCATGATGTGCGTGCACAGTGTGAACCAGGATCAGAATCAATCACTTCCCAATTAATACATTCCACCCATTGAGTTCATCACTATTCATTTGTTTGTGGTGTTCGTTTTTTTATATACCGCAGTGTTGATGGCAAACCTGGCCCTGCCATCACTAGCTGAGTCTTCAGTTTCTCAGTGGGCTTCCCCTACGTGTGGGTTGGTCTAACCACAGTTGAATGCAATGACCTCACCACCACTATTCTGTCATAGACACACGATTTACGGTTATAATGAACAACAACAGTTGCACGAGGAGACGGCTCCCACATCGCTGTGGAAACAGCACAACAAGCGGTACATCTGAAATGAATCGAATTGTATTACAGTGAGGAAATTGAATGATGACAAGTGACACTTAAAATAAGAATGGGACCGTGGTGTGAAGAGTACCCAGCTTCAAGGACCTTTAAGCATATAAACGCGTTTGGAAAAAGTCCACCTGAACTATTCATGGGTTGCAGGTTTCCTCACTGTTGTTTTCAACGTTTTGTTTTCAACTGATGCCCAACTGAGCATTCTACTGAATACACTCATCATCAATGAGCTCTGAGGAAGATTTCAGCAGAAGTGCATTCCAGTGGCATGGAAATACAATGACATTTCAAAGGAGGCAAATAATTAGTAGGAAAACCGCTTGTCGTCATTTTGATGTCACCAGATTGACATTAGATGCAGTATAATGTTAGCTAGCTAAGATTGAAGGGAGGCCACCGGATTTTAGCTGGCTAATTTTGAGAAAGAAGAGAAACCTGCACGCTGCTCTTGCAAGTATCAAGTAAGCTTTCATAAATCATTGGGTACAGTGCAAGAAATGTTAATGTTAGCATTGATAGCTATTTTTGACAAACTTTGCTAGCTACTGACAACATTGCCATCTGTCTAAAGTCAATTTGACGACATGATAATGCTGGCAAAGTTGTTTCCTACTAAATATTTGACTACTTTAGCAATGTCATCGTATTTCCAGGCAATATAGTGTGATTTAGACGAAACAGTGGTTAGCCTCCGTCCAGAATGAATGGGCTTATCACCGCTTTCAGGCACCACTATGGCGCCACCGATAGAGGGCAGCTTGAACGTTCATAACAATGACGTGACGGAGGTGCAACCTATGGGTTGAACGAATGGAAAAACCTCTATCACTCCGTTTTCAAATATCGTTTTAACAGGGCCGAGTCTTTCTCTATTCCATCGACCATGTGATCTTGCAAACGAAATAAAGAAACTAAGTGAAAACTCACACTGCCTCTGATGCAGAGTAAAACAAATCCTTAAGATCTCAGCTGAATGTGTCTTTGAGACAGTGAATGAGACCTCTTAAACTAACTGAATGAGGACTGACTGTGGGGAGCTGGCAGAGACCAAGCTTCCCGTGTAACTAAGTAAGTGAGTGGGTGTGTGGGTGTGTGTTCAGACTGAATGAGTGTGTGTGTCTGTTTCCGGGAGGTGAATGCGAGTGAGTGTGTTCCTGTTTCACCATTCCAGTTTACTCCCAGTACAATATCCCCGGTCCATTCCAGACTTCCGTTCCATTCCAGCCCAAACCGACACTTCGGGGGGCTGTCCAACAAAAGCATGGGCCTCCTCTGCCCCCTCTATCACAGGATTAGCGCCCCAGACCCCTCCCTCCCTTCCCTCTTGCCCACATTGACACCTCATTGTGAGGTTGGAGAAAGAAGGGAAGAGGTGTAGAGGTCTGGAAGCTTCCTATCGCTGCTCTATTCAACACTCAATTGTCGTTTTCTCCACCCAGCATCGAGACTGGCGTATCAGCTATTGCTGCATGTGAGAGCACACCTGCCTAAAAACACAGACTTGTCTCCCATTTCCAGGAACGGTAATACAATTAGAATGAGAACTGGTACAAGGCTGAAGTTTCACTAACATGGGCAGGTCGTATAAAAACATTTTGGAGTAACATGGTAACACGTGCTTCTACACCTGCATTGCTTGCTGTTTGGGGTTTTAGGCTGGGTTTCTGTACAGCACTTTGAGATATCAGCTGATGTACGAAGGGCTATATAAATAAATTTGATTTGATTTACATCAGTATCTGTGAACATGGCTCATTTGCCATGCTTGTTCTGAAAGGGGAGAGTCCTGGGTTTTTCACACAAGCCACTGGTATGAGGCGTGTGTGTGTGTGTGTAAGCTTCTGGTATGAGTATGTCTGGCTAATCTGTAGATGACAGGTTGGAGTTTCTCTCAGACACATTGGACTATTCACCGTCCTTCAACAGCTAGGGGCTGCTGGACCATGGCCACAGTGGTAACCAACAGCTAGGGGCAGCTGGACCATGACCACAGTGGTAACCAACTGCTAGGGGCAGCTGGACCATGGCCACAGTGGTAACCAACTGCTAGGGGCTGCTGGACCATGACCACAGTGGTAACCAACTGCTAGGGGCAGCTGGACCATGGCCACAGTGGTAACCAACTGCTAGGGGCTGCTGGACCATGGCCACAGTGGTAACCAACAGCTAGGGGCAGCTGGACCATGACCACAGTGGTAACCAACTGCTAGGGGCAGCTGGACCATGGCCACAGTGGTAACCAACAGCTAGGGGCAGCTGGACCATGACCACTTAGTGGTAAACCAACAGCTAGAGGCAGCTGGACCGTGGCCACAGTAGTAACCAACAGCTAGGGGCAGCTGGACCGTGGCCACTGAGTGGTAAACCAACAGCTAGGGGCAGCTGGACCGTGGCCACTGAGTGGTAAACCAACAGCTAGAGGCAGCTGGACCGTGGCCACAGTGGTAACCAACAGCTAGGGGCAGCTGGATCGTGGCCACAGTGGTAGAACAACTGCTAGGGGCAGCTGGACCGTGACCACTGAGTGGTAAACCAACAGCTAGGGGCAGCTGGACCGTGACCACTGAGTGGTAAACCAACAGCTAGAGGCAGCTGGACCGTGACCACTGAGTGGTAAACCAACAGCTAGGGGCAGCTGGACCGTGGCCACTGAATGGTAACCAACAGCTAGGGGCAGCTGGACCTATTGAATAGAATGGTAGACCAACAGCTCCTTCACAAATGTACAGTGTTTGTTGTCAGTCTGTCCCAACTGATAAGCCAGTTTCATAGAGAGAGTGTGTGACCGTGCTGGAGACTGTTTTTGGACCTACACCAGATTACAGTCGACTCTAGAGCTGGGCATGCCAAAGTCATGGTTCAGAGGACTAGACAGGCCATAGTCATGGTTCAGAGGACTAGACAGGCCAAAGTCATAGCTCAGAGGATTAGACAGGCCAAAGTCATGGTTCAGAGGACTAGACAGGCCATAGTCATGGTTCAGAGGACTAGACAGGCCAAAGTCATAGCTCAGAGGACTAGACAGGCCAAAGTCATGGTTCAGAGGACTAGACAGGCCATAGTCATGGTTCAGAGGACTAGACAGGCCAAAGTCATAGCTCAGAGGACTAGACAGGCCAAAGTCATGGTTCAGAGAGATAGACAGGCCAAAGTCATGGTTCAGAGAGATAGACAGGCCAAAGTCATAGCTCAGAGGACTAGACAGGCCAAAGTCATGGTTCAGAGGACTAGACAGGCCAAAGTCATGGTTCAGAGAGATAGACAGGCCAAAGTCATGGTTCAGAGGACTAGACAGGCCAAAGTCATGGCTCAGAGAGATAGACAGTCCAAAGTCAAGGCTCAGAGGGCTAGACAGGCCAAAGTCAAGGCTCAGAGAGATAGACAGGCCAAAGTCATGGCTCAGAGAGATAGACAGGCCAAAGTCAAGGCTCAGAGAGATAGACAGGCCAAAGTCATGGTTCAGAGAGATAGACAGGCCAAAGTCATGGTTCAGAGAGATAGACAGGCCAAAGTCATGGTTCAGAGAGATAGACAGGCCAAAGTCATGGTTCAGAGGACTAGACAGGCCAAAGTCATGGTTCAGAGGACTAGACAGGCCAAAGTCATGGTTCAGAGAGATAGACAGGCCAAAGTCATGGTTCAGAGAGATAGACAGGCCAAAGTCATGGTTCAGAGGACTAGACAGGCCAAAGTCATGGTTCAGAGAGATAGACAGGCCAAAGTCATGGTTCAGAGGACTAGACAGGCCAAAGTCATGGTTCAGAGAGATAGACAGGCCAAAGTCATGGTCCAGAGAGATAGACAGGCCAAAGTAATGGTTCAGAGAGATAGACAGGCCAAAGTCATGGTTCAGAGAGCTAGACAGGCCAAAGTCATGGCTCAGAGAGCTAGACAGGCCAAAGTCATGGCTCAGAGAGATAGACAGTCCAAAGTCAAGGTTCAGAGGGCTAGACAGACCAAAGTCAAGGCTCAGAGAGATAGACAGGCCAAAGTCATGGCTCAGAGAGATAGACAGGCCAAAGTCATGGCTCAGAGAGATAGACAGGCCAAAGTCATGGTTCAGAGGACTAGACAGGCCAAAGTCATGGTTCAGAGAGATAGACAGGCCAAAGTCATGGTTCAGAGAGATAGACAGGCCAAAGTCATGGTTCAGAGAGATAGACTGGCCAAAGTCATGGTTCAGAGATATAGACAGGCCAAAGTCATGGTCCAGAGAGATAGACAGGCCAAAGTCATGGTTCAGAGAGATAGACAGGCCAAAGTCATGGTTCAGAGAGATAGACAGGCCAAAGTCATGGCTCAGAAAGATAGACAGGCCAAAGTCATGGCTCAGAAAGATAGACAGGCCAAAGTCATGGTTCAGAGAGCTAGACAGGCCAACGTCATGGCTCAGAGTGCTAGACAGGCCAAAGTCATGGCTCAGAGAGCTAGAAAGGCCAAAGTCATGGCTCTGAGAGCTAGACAGGCCAAAGTCATGGTTCAGAGAGAGAGACAGGCCAAAGTCATGGTTCAGAGAGCTAGACAGGCCAACGTCATGGCTCAGAGAGCTAGACAGGCCAAAGTCATGGTTCAGAGAGATAGACAGGCCAAAGTCATGGTTCAGAGAGATAGACAGGCCAAAGTCATGGTCCAGAGAGATAGACAGGCCAAAGTCATGGTTCAGAGAGATAGACAGGCCAAAGTCATGGTTCAGAGAGATAGACAGGCCAAAGTCATGGTCCAGAGAGATAGACAGGCCAAAGTCATGGTTCAGAGAGATAGGCAGGCCAAAGTCATGGTTCAGAGAGATAGACAGGCCAAAGTCATGGTCCAGAGAGATAGACAGGCCAAAGTCATGGTTCAGAGAGATAGACAGGCCAAAGTCATGGTTCAGAGAGCTAGACAGGCCAACTCATGGCTCAGAGAGCTAGACAGGCCAAAGTCATGGCTCAGAAAGATAGACAGGCCAAAGTCATGGTTCAGAGAGCTAGACAGGCCAACGTCATGGCTCAGAGAGCTAGACAGGCCAACGTCATGGCTCAGAGAGCTAGACAGGCCAAAGTCATGGCTCAGAAAGATAGACAGGCCAAAGTCATGGTTCAGAGAGATAGACAGGCCAACGTCATGGTTCAGAGAGATAGACAGGCCAAAGTCATGGTTCAGAGAGATAGACAGGCCAAAGTCATGGTTCAGAGAGATAGACAGGCCAAAGTCATGGCTCAGAGAGCTAGACAGGCCAAAGTCATGGCTCAGAAAGATAGACAGGCCAAAGTCATGGTTCAGAGAGCTAGACAGGCCAACGTCATGGCTCAGAGAGCTAGACAGGCCAACGTCATGGCTCAGAGAGCTAGACAGGCCAAAGTCATGGCTCTGAGAGCTAGACAGGCCAAAGTCATGGCTCTGAGAGCTAGACAGGCCAAAGTCATGGTTCAGAGAGAGAGAGACAGGCCAAAGTCATGGTTCAGAGAGCTAGACAGGCCAACGTCATGGCTCAGAGAGCTAGACAGGCCAACGTCATGGCTCAGAGAGCTAGACAGGCCAAAGTCATGGCTCAGAGAGATAGTCAGGCCAAAGTCATGGCTCAGAGAGATAGACAGGCCAAAGTCA
>NC_034182.2:36558693-36568693 GCF_002021735.2 Oncorhynchus kisutch
TCAGCCCAGTCTAGACAGACAGAGTGGACGACTGACTGGTCTCTGGTATGTGGAGCTCAGTCCAGTCTAGATAGACAGAGTGGACGACGGACTGGTCTCTGGTATGTGGAGCTCAGCCCAGTCTAGACAGACAGAGTGGACGACGGACTGGTCTATGGTATGTGGAGCTCAGCCCAGTCTAGACAGACAGAGTGGACGACGGACTGGTCTCTGGTATGTGGAGCTCAGCCCAGTCTAGACAGACAGAGTGGACGACGGACTGGTCTATGGTATGTGGAGCTCAGCCCAGTCTAGACAGAGAGAGTGGACGACGGACTGGTCTCTGGTATGTGGAGCTCAGCCCAGTCTAGACAGACAGAGTGGACGACGGACTGGTCTCTGGTATGTGGAGCTCAGCCCAGTCTAGACAGACAGAGTGGACGACTGACTGGTCTCTGGTATGTGGAGCTCAGCCCAGTCTAGATAGAGTCAAGTCTCCAAACCAAGGGACTTTCCTCCCTCACTGCAGCTCCCTAATAACACACTGTCTTCTCCCTGGAAGGGATGAAATCGGTGGGTTCAAAGGCACCAACTGCAGAGACCTGTTGATCTAAACGATGGATGGGAATTTACAATAGAATTGTTGGCTTTAAGAGTGTCTGTATTTTGCAGCAAATGCGAAGATCTGTAGCAGTGATTATTGATTGATCCTAAATGGAGCACCAGACGGGCCTATCCCATTGGTTTCATTCCTCCAGACACACTCAGTTAAGCGCAGCTCAAGTTTAAAAAAAAATATTTCTAAGTGGTAGATGAGTGGGAGACAACAATAGGATGGGAGGACGCGGATGGTTTTGAGATCTGTGGAAGTTGAACAGACGGAAACCATCAGTGTTAGTTAGAGCGTAACACATCCATCTGGACCGACACCGCTTTGGGGTTTATGGATGCTGTTTGTTTATGGTCAATCGGAGGCTGGAATGCATTTGGACCACAATGCACTCTGTTAGTCGGCTCGTGTGATTCGTCAAGACAGATTATTGGTGTGATACAAACAGGCTGTTGGTTGTTGAGGTAGTGAAAACAATTGAAAAGTAGGTGTGTGTGTGTCCAAAGTACTTGATCAGACCTTGAGTACCTCTAATCTCTTACATCATTTCATAACAGAGTGATGGGGTCACGACCTCCCGTCTCCATCTCAAGTAACATTGAGTTTCAAAACGCAGAGCTAAAACAATCATATCTTGAGAGTTATTAATGTTGCTGTTGTTACTACCTTTTTAAGGATGAAATGAGCTCATTCTGATAATGCTGAGAGGTTAGGGCCTTCCAACGTCGACAGTCCCACAACACCAAACCTAACCTCCGGCTTTTGTATTTCGAGGTCGAGACGTGAAGTGCCATATTTAGCCTACTGAGCTTATTGTTCAATTGTCAAGATCGGACTCTTTCGTTCTCCCTTTTCTTCATGTCTCTGCCTTTTACAGTCTTGAAGTCTAGAAGTGTTCCACTCGCTCAGCTTTCTTTTATTCTCTTGTCCTCCCTTGGTGCAGTGGGGAGTTTTCGTGCGGGTTAGGAGGGGTGGGGGAGCGGTTGTGGAGTTTTGTGGGCCTGTGGTCTTGCCAGAAAATGAGTTCACCACAAAGCAGTGTTTCCCAAAGGAAATGTGATAAGGTTCTGGGGTGGAGCCACGTCTTTGAGTTAGTTATAGATGAGAGAGAAAGGGAGTATAGAGATGGAGAAAGGGAGGGAAGATGGGGGGGGTAGATGGGATGGGAGAGAGAGGGGGATGAGGAGAGAGAGGGAGGGTAGATGGGGAGGGAGAAGGGGAGTGTAAATGGGGGAGAGGGGGTGATAGGGGAGAGAGGGAGGGTAGATGGGGGGAGAGAGGGCGGGTAGATGGGGAGGGAGAAGGGGAGTGTAGATGGGGGAGAGGGGGTGATAGGGGAGAGAGGGAGGGTAGATGGGGAGGGTAAATGGGTGAGAGGGGGGTGATGGGGAGAGAGGGAGGGTAGATGGGGTGGGAGAGAGGGGGAAGATAAATGAGTGTAGATGGAGAGAGAGGGGGGAGATAAATGAGTGTAGATGGAGAGAGAGGGGGAGATAAATGAGTGTAGATGGAGAGAGGGGGGAGGATAAATGAGTGTAGATGGAGAGAGAGAGGGGAGATAAATGAGTGTAGATGGAGAGAGAGAGGGGGAGATAATGAGTGTAGATGGAGAGAGAGGGGGAGATAAATGAGTGTAGATGGAGAGAGAGGGGGAGATAAATGAGAGAGAGAGGGGGAGATAAATGAGTGTAGATGGAGAGAGAGGGGGGAGATAAATGAGTGTAGATGGAGAGAGAGGGGGAGATAATGAGTGTAGATGGAGAGAGAGGGGGAGATAAATGAGTGTAGATGGCGAGAGAGAGAGAGGCGAGAGATAAATGAGTGTAGATGGAGAGAGAGGGGGAGATAAATGAGTGTAGAGAGAGAGAGAGGGGGGAGATAAATTAGTGTAGATGGAGAGAGGGGGGAGATACATGAGTGTAGATGGAGAGAGAGGGGAAGATAAATGAGTGTAGATGGAGAGAGAGAGAGCGAGAGAGAGGGGGAGAGAAATGAGTGTAGATGGAGAGAGGGGGGGAGATAAATGAGTGTAGATGGAGAGAGAGAGAGGGGGGGAGATAAATGAGTGTAGATGGAGAGAGAGGGGGAGATAAATGAGTGTAGATGGAGAGAGAGGGGGAGATAAATGAGTGTAGATGAGAGAGAGACGGGAAATAAATGAGTGTAGATGGGGAGATAAATGAGTGTAGAGAGAGAGGGAGATAAATGAGTGTAGATGCAGAGAGGGAGAGAGGGGAGATAAATGAGTGTAGATGGAGAGAGAGAGAGAGAGAGGGGGAGATAAATGAGTGTAGATGCAGAGAGAGGGGGCGGATAAATGAGTGTAGATGGAGAGAGAGAGGGGAGATAAATGAGTGTAGATGAGAGAGAGGGAGGATAAATGAGTGTAGATGGAGAGAGAGAGAGAGGGGGGAGATAAATGAGTGTAGATGGAGAGAGAGGGGGAGATAAATGAGTGTAGGTGGAGAGAGAGAGGGAGATAAATGAGTGTAGATGGAGAGAAAGGGGGAGATAAATGAGTGTAGATGGAGAGAGAGGGGGAGATAAATGAATGTAGATGGAGAGAGAGAGAGGGGGAGATAAATGAGTGTAGATAGAGAGAGAGGGGGAGATAAATGAGTGTAGATGGAGAGAGAGAGAGGGGGAGATAAATGAGTGTAGATGGAGAGAGAGAGAGAGGGGGAGATAAATGAGTGTAGATGGAGAGCGAGAGAGAGGGGGAGATAAATGAGTGTAGATGGAGAGAGAGAGGGGGGGATAAATGAGTGTAGATGGGGAGAGAGAGAGAGAGAGGGGGGGAGATAAATGAGTGTAGATGGAGAGCGAGAGAGAGAGGGGGAGATAAATGAATGTAGATGGAGAGAGCGAGAGAGAGAGAGGGGGAGATAATGAGTGTAGATGGAGAGAGAGAGAGAGGGGGAGATAAATGAGTGTAGATGGAGAGCGAGAGAGAGGGGGAGATAAATGAGTGTAGATGGAGAGAGAGAGGGGGGGATAAATGAGTGTAGATGGGGAGAGAGAGAGAGAGAGGAGAGAGAGAGAGAGAGAGGGGGAGATAAATGAGTGTAGATGGAGAGCGAGAGAGAGAGGGGGAGATAAATGAGTGTAGATGGAGAGAGAGAGAGGGGGAGATAAATGAGTGTAGATGGAGAGAGAGAGAGAGAGAGAGAGGGAGATAACTGAGTGTAGATGGGGAGAGAGAGAGAGAGAGAGAGAGAGGGTGAGAAATGAGTGTAGATGGAGAGAGAGGGGGAGATAAATGAGTGTAGATGGAGAGAGAGAGGGGGAGATAAATGAGTGTAGATGGAGAGAGAGAGAGAGAGAGGGGGGGGGATAAATGAGTGTAGATGGAGAGAGAGGGGGAGGATAAATGAGTGTAGATGGAGAGAGGGGGAGGATAAATGAGTGTAGATGGAGAGAGAGAGAGGGGGAGGATAAATGAGAGAGGGAGAGGGGGGAGATAAATGAGTGTAGATGGGGAGAGAGAGAGAGAGAGAGAGAGAGAGAGGGGGAGATAAATGAGTGTAGATGGAGAGCGAGAGAGAGAGGGGGAGATAAATGAGTGTAGATGGAGAGAGCGAGAGAGAGAGAGGGGAGGATAAATGAGTGTAGATGGAGAGAGAGAGAGAGAGGGGAGATAAATGAGTGTAGATGGAGAGCGAGAGAGAGGGGAGATAAATGAGTGTAGATGGAGAGAGAGAGGGGGGGATAAATGAGTGTAGATGGGGAGAGAGAGAGAGAGAGAGAGGGGGAGATAAATGAGTGTAGATGGAGAGCGAGAGAGAGAGGGGGAGATAAATGAGTATAGATGGAGAGAGAGGGGGAGATAAATGAGTGTAGATGGAGAGAGAGGGGGAGATAAATGAGTGTAGATTGAGAGAGAGAGAGGGGGGAAGATAAATGAGTATAGATGGAGAGAGAGGGGGAGATAAATGAGTGTAGATGGAGAGAGAGGGGAGATAAATGAGTGTAGATGGAGAGAGAGAGGGGGGGAAGATAAATGAGTGTAGATGGAGAGAGAGAGAGGGGGGAAGATAAGAGTATAGATGGAGAGAGAGAGAGAGATACATGTGTGTAGATGGAGAGAGAGAGAGAGATAAATGAGTGTAGATGGAGAGAGAGAGAGAGATAAATGAGTATAGATGGAGAGAGAGAGAGGGGGAAGATAAGAGTATAGATGGAGAGAGAGAGATAAATGAGTGTAGATGGAGAGAGAGAGAGAGATAAGAGTATAGATGGAGAGAGAGAGAGGGTGGAAGATAAGAGTATAGATGAGAGAGAGAGAGATAAATGTGTGTAGATGGAGAGAGAGATAAATGAGTGTAGATGGAGAGAGTATTGAAGAAAGCAGGAAGGGTTTGAAGAGTCTATTGACGCACCGTCACAATCTGTTCTTTGAATGGGCTGCGTCTCAATCCACCACATCCTCCGATGTCAGGCTTCTTATGTCAGGCTTCTTATGTCAGGCTTCCTATGTCAGGCTTCCTATGTCAGGCTTCCCTGGAAGATGGCCAAGCTACAGTGGTATAAATCGGCCTTCGTCCAAACGGTAATATGACCAGTCTATGGAAAGATGAGACTCTCACGAATAGGATTTGCCCTACGACCCCCGAAAAGCCCCACGGGACCCGTCTGAGGTCACTACCAGCCGATGTGCCAACTTCTGTCTGTAGCGTCCAAACCGTTTGGGCTATAAACTAATATGACCCCCACAAGTGTCACGGGACTCGTCCGAAGGTAACCCGGTACCCATTTAAAAAATGAATGCAAGTACACTACATGATCAAAAGTATGTGGACAACTGCTTGTCAAACATCTCATTCCAACATCATGGGCATTAATATGGAGTTGGTCCCCCCTTTGCTGCTATAACAGCCTCCACTCCTCTGGGAAGGCGTCCCACTAAATGTTGGAACATTGCTGTGGGGACTTGCTTCCATTTGCTTCGTGCACTTATGTTGTGCGATTAGGCCATGGCTCGCAGTCGGCATTCCAATTCATCCCAAAGGTATTCGATGGGGTTCAGGTCAGGGTTCCGTGATGTCAAGTTCTTCCACACCGATCTCAACAAACCATTTCTGTATGGACCTCACTTTGTGCGCAGGGGCATTGTCATGCTGAAACAGGAAAATGCCTTCTGCAAACTGTTACCACAAAGTTGGAAGCACAGAATCATCTAGAATGTCATTGTATGCTGTAGCGTTAGGATTTCCTTTCACTCGAACCATGAAAAACAGCCCCAGACCATTAGAATTTTTCTTAACTGACTTGCCTAGTTAAATAAAGGTAAAATGTAAAAAAAATATTATTATTATTCCTCCTCCACCAAACTTTACAGTTGGCACTATGCATTCTGGCAGGTAGCATTCTCCTGGCATCCGCCAAACCCATATTCATCCATTGGGACTGCCAGATGGTGAAGCGTGATTCATCGCTCCAGAGAACGTGCTTCCACTGCTCCAGAGTCCAATGGCGGCGAGCTCTACACCACTCCAGCCGACGCTTGGCATTGCCTATAGTGATCTTAGGCCTGTGTGCGGCTGCTCGGCCATGGAAACCCATTTCATGAAGACGAACAGTTCATGTGCTGACGTTGCTTCCAGAGGCAGTTTGGAACTCGGTAGTGAGTGTGGCAACCGAGGACAGACTATTGTTACGTTTCCACTTCACAATAACAACACTTACAGTTGACCAACTGACTTGTTGGAAAGGTGGCATCCTATGATGGTGCCATGTTGAAAGTCACTGAGCTCTTCAGTAAGGTCATTCTATTGCCGACGTTTTGTCTATGGAGATTGCATGGCTGTGTGCTCGATTGTATACGCCTGTCAACAACAGGTGTGGCTGAAATAGCCGAATCCACTAATTTGAAGGCGTGTCCACATACCTTTTGTATATATAGTGTATGTCGGTAATTTTCTGCCAACAAAAATAAAGGGTTAAATACAATATATCTCCTAGGTATAGGACATACACTTAAAATCCTTATTCCTTTTCGACTTGTTTTTGGACTGTCTGTTTTGTGAATGTGTTATTCATTGCGTTTCTATGGGCTACAGTAGTAAATTAATTATTTTATCAAATCATATTTTTTATTTAAAAAAAAAAAATAATCCTTACCTACAGGGGTATGGTCATCTTAAAACAATTCCATGTGTTAGCTTAGTAGAACGCCCCCCTTTTAGAGGTTAAAGACATGGGCTAATGGGACGTTATGCAGATAGACTGAGGAAGCATTTTGGTGATTCATCTGTGTTTATCATTGACAGTTAGTGTTTGTCAGTTCGCGGTTTGGCTGGGCCTCGTCAGAGTGGCTGAGAGTTGCAGACTGTTAATGGTCCTCTTTCGCCCTGGTCATCGAGCTAAATAGACTGTGGCTACTAGAACGCAGGCCCAATACATAGCATCATTCAGTTACAGCAGTATGTTAGTGTGTATATCAGAACTCAGCCTTTTAAGTTTGTTCAGTAAGTGTAGTTTACAGTCATCGTATTGATTTTGCATTGAGCTTTTCCCCGATCTAGATGGATGCATACGGTGTTACTGCTAGTAGTAATCTGGTCCAGTCCTGCAGGACGTGTGTCAAGGTTAACCTTGACCCTTTGGGAGTATTGCTCCACATCCCAAATCCACTGTGCATCGTTCAGTATAAATGCTTTGATCACGACACAGTGGCACTTCATTTCTGACCGTAAAACAACACACAGAAATTGTTTTATCGCTCCTCCCTTTTATGAATTAGGCACATATTTCCATGTTGCCATGGCAACGTGGTCCTTTACTGCCTTTGTGGCGTAGCCGCGAGCAACGGCCCGTAGCACTGGCGGGGGTGGAAGTCTTTATCGGAGGTAATAGACGTAATCGCTTGTTGTTGGCGCGAGAGGTCATTGTCATGGTTACAGCAGGTTGTCAAGTGGACCTTTTTATAGGATGGTCTTCCAGGCGACATGATGCCGATAATGGGGCCTGAGTTTTTACCTGAGCATGTGACCTGGCTAGGGAAACCCTGGTCACCTGACCAGGTAGCACTCATGGCCTTAGATGTAGCCCAGTGAAGAGTAGAATTTGTAAACAGACTAAACACACAGAGAGAAACTCAGTGTTAACAACACCCCAAAGAGAGACTGAGAGTGTTAACAACACCCCAAAGAGAGACTGAGAGTGTTAACACCCCAAAGAGAGACTGAGTGTGTTAACAACACCCCAAAGAGAGACTGAGAGTGTTAACAACACCCCAAAGAGAGACTGAGTGTTAACAACACCCCAAAGAGAGACTGAGTGTGTTAACAACACCCCAAAGAGAGACTGAGTGTTAACAACACCCCAAAGAGAGACTGAGTGTTAACAACACCCCAAAGAGAACCTGAGTGTTAACAACACCCTAAAGAGAACCTGAGTGTTAACAACACCCCAAAGAGAACCTGAGTGTTAACAACACCCCAAAGAGAACCTGAGTGTTAACAACACCCCAAAGAGAGACTGAGTGTGTTAACACCCAAAGAGAACCTCAGAGAGTGTTAACAACACCCCAAAAGAGAGACTGAGTGTGTTAACAACACCCCAAAGAGAGACTGAGTGTGTTAACAACACCCCAAAGAGAGACTGAGTGTGTTAACAACACCCCAAAGAGAGACTGAGTGTTAACAACACCCCAAAGAGAGACTGAGTGTGTTAACAACACCCCAAAGAGAGACTGAGTGTTAACAACACCCTAAAGAGAGACTGAGTGTTAACAACACCCCAAAGAGAGACTGAGTGTGTTAACAACACCCCAAAGAGAGACTGAGTGTTAACAACACCCCAAAGAGAGACTGAGTGTTAACAACACCCCAAAGAGAGACTGAGTGTTAACAACACCCCAAAGAGAGACTGAGTGTGTTAACAACACCCTAAAGAGAACCTCAGGGAGTGTTAACACCACCCTAAAGAGAACCTCAGGGAGTGTTAACACCACCCCAAAAGAGAACCTCAGGGAGTGTTAACACCACCCTAAAGAGAACCTCAGGGAGTGTTAACACCACCCCAAAAGAGAACCTCAGGGAGTGTTAACAACACCCTAAAGAGAACCTCAGAGAGCTAAGGTAACTGAGCTAAACGACTACCGCCCCCGTAGCACTCACTTCCGTCATCATGAAGTGCTTTGAGAGACTAGTCAAGGACCATATCACCTCCACCCTACCTGACACCCTAGACCCACTCCAATTTGCTTACCGCCCAAATAGGTCCACAGACGATGCAATCTCAACCACACTGCACACTGCCCTAACCCATCTGGACAAGAGGAATACCTATGTGAGAATGCTGTTCATCGACTACAGCTCGGCATTCAACACCATAGTACCCTCCAAGCTCGTCATCAAGCTCGAGACCCTGGGTCTCGACCCCGCCCTGTGCAACTGGGTACTGGACTTCCTGACGGGCCGCCCCCAGGTGGTGTGGGTAGGCAACAACATTTCCTCCCCGATGATCCTCAACACTGGGGCCCCACAAGGGTGCGTTCTGAGCCCTCTCCTGTACTCCCTGTTCACCCACGACTGCGTGGCCACGCACGCCTCCAACTCAATCATCAAGTTTGCGGATGACACAACAGTGGTAGGCTTGATTACCAACAACGACGAGACGGACTACAGGGAGGAGGTGACGGCCCTCGGAGTGTGGTGTCAGGAAAATAACCTCACACTCACGTCAACAAAACTAAGGAGATGATTGTGGACTTCAGGAAACAGCAACCTCAGGAGGCTGAAGAAATTCGGCTTGTCACCAAAAGCACTCACAAACCTCTACAGATGCACAATCGAGAGCATCCTGGCGGGCTGTATCACCGCCTGGTACGGCAACTGCTCCGCCCTCAACCGTAAGGCTCTCCAGAGGGTAGTGAGGTCTGCACAACGCATCACCGGGGGCAAACTACCTGCCCTCCAGGACACCTACACCACCCGATGTTACAGGAAGGCCATAAAGTTCATCAAGGACATCAACCACCCGAGCCACTGCCTGTTCACCCCGCTATCATCCAGAAGGCGAGGTCAGTACAGGTGCATCAAAGCTGGGACCGAGAGACTGAAAAACAGCTTCTATCTCAAGGCCATCAGACTGTTAAACAGCCACCACTAACATTGTGTGGCTGCTGCCAACACACTGACACTGACACTGACCCAACTCCAGCCACTTTAATAATGGGAATTGATGGGAAATGATGTAAATATATCACTAGCCACTTTAAACAATGCTACCTTATATAATGTTACTTACCCTACATTATTCATCTCATATGCATACGTATATACTGTACTCTATATCATCGACTGCATCCTTATGTAATACATGTATCACTACCTAGCTAGCTAATTTCCGATTTATACGAAATTGTTTGACTACAGAGGTAGCAAAACTGTACTTCAAATCTATGAT
>NC_034182.2:36573693-36586193 GCF_002021735.2 Oncorhynchus kisutch
GGATGATTGTGCTCACAGACCATGCTGGTGTGTTGTGGATGATTGTGCTCACAGACCATGCTGGTGTGTTGTGGATGATTGTGCTCACAGACCATGCTGGTGTGTTGTGGATGATTGTGCTCACAGACCATGCTGGTGTGTTGTGGATGATTGTGCTCACAGACCATGCTGGTGTGTTGTGGATGATTGTGCTCACAGACATGTGCTCGTAGAGTGTCAGTTGTCCTTTACCTGTCAAATACTGAAAATGAGCTAAATAAAAAAAGTATCATAAACACACTGAATAATCACATGCACCCAGAGACGCTCATAGCCATGTGTATTTGAAATACTTAATCCACCGGTTCTTTGACCTCTTCCTCTCTCCTCGCTCTTCCTCTCTCCTCCATCTCCTCTCTCCGCCACTCCTCCCTCTCGCTTCCTCTCGCTTCCTCTCTTCTTCCTCTCTCCTCTCTTCTTCCTCTCTCCTCTATTCCCTTTCTCCTCTCTCCTTCCTCCCTCCTTCCTCTCTCCTCCCTCTCTCCTCCATCTCCTTTCTCCCCCCCTCCCTCTCGCTTCCTCTCTCCTCCCTCTCTCCTCTCTTCTTCCTCTCTCCTCTCTTCCCTTTCTCCTCTCTCCTTCCTCCCTCATTCCTCTTTCCTTCCTCTCTCCTCCATCCATCCTCTCTTCCTCTTTTCCTTCTCGCTTCCTCTCTCCATCCTCTCACCTCTCTCTCCTCCATCTCTCCCTCTTCCTCTCTCCTTCCTCTTCCTCTCTCCTCCCTCACTCCTTCCCTCTCCTTCTCTCTCCTCCTCTCTCCTCCCTCCCTCTTCCTCTCTCCTCCCTCTCTCCTCCCTCTTCCTCTCTCCTTCCTCTCTCCTCCCTCTCTCTTCTATCCTCTCTCTTCCTGTCTCTTCCTGTCTCCTCCCTCTCTCCTCCCTTTCTCTTCCTCTCTCTTTCCTCTATCCTCTCTCTTCTCCCTCACTTCTTCCCTCTCCTTCTCTCTCCTCCTCTCTCATCCCTCCCTCTTCCTCTCTCCTCCCTCTCTCCTCTCTCTTCCTCTCTCCTCCCTTCCTCTCTCCTTCCTCTCTCCTTCCTCTCTCTTCTATCCTCTCTCTTCCTGTCTCTTCCTGTCTCTTCCTGTCTCCTCCCTCTCTCCTCCCTTTCTCTTCCTCTCTCTTTCCTCTATCCTCTCTCTCCTCTCTTCCTCTCTCTTCCTGTCTCTTCCTGTCTCTTCCTCTCTCCTCCCCTCTCCTCCCTCTTACCTCTCTCTCCTCTCTTCCTCTCTCTTCCTGTCTCTTACTGTCTCCTCCCTCTCTCTTCCTCTAGTGCTACAAGTCATCTAAAGACCAGACACCCCAGATGGAGCTGCTGTTATCAGGCTGTAGCATCACACATGTCCCCAAGGACGGCAAGAAGAAGAAACACGAGCTGAAGATAGCCCACCAGGGGGCAGATGCCCTGGTCCTGGCCGTGCAGAGCAAAGAGCAGGCTGAGGAGTGGCTCAAGGTAACACAATAACCTGACACACAGATTATGATGTTAGAGCAGTACACTGTGGTAGTCCGAGTGGATCAGGGTAGCACAATAACATGACACACAGATTATGATGTTAGAGCAGTACACTGTGGTAGTCCGAGTGGATCAGGGTAGCACAATAACCTGACACACAGATTATGATGTTAGAGCAGTACACTGTGGTAGTCCGAGTGGATCAGGGTAACACAATAACCCGAGACACCAATTACGATGGTTTTCTATCAGACAATGGTCCCAATGTTACTGTGACACTGTTGTAGATGGAGTGACATACTAATAGGTGCATTTCAGGATCCCTCATTGTTGACAAGACAATGACAAGTTGGCTAAATAAGCAGGAACAGACTGGTACTGTGAAGAGGGATCATCCAGTCCAGGGTACTCTTGGGGGGTGAAAACAGGATGTAGTAAATTTACTGTAAATGCTGAAGGAAGATGCTGTATATTTGTGAGAGAATAAAAACGATTAATCTTGTGGTACGCTTGTCCAAAGGTACAGTAGGCCGCTGGTTGTTTTTCTTGGGGAGCGACGCCTTTGGTCCTGTATGAAAATTAAAGATCTATTTCTGCCCTAGCGGGCGGAGTCTTCTTCGTGATATTGCGTTAGGGGCCAGAGGGTTATTTTGAACAGGTGTTTCTGATGTCAGGATGTTTGGTTAGTATCTGTGAAACAGTCTCTCTCAGATCTCCCTCTCGCGTCTGTTTCTCTCCTGGAGACCTCAAAGTAAAGCATCTTGCTGACTCCTTTTCCCCTTTCCACTCTGCCCAATATGTCATTCCCATACCATCGCCTTTGAGCTATTCTACTTCAATCGCAGTATGGAAGAGGCCATGGGGGGGGGGGGGGGGGGGGGGGGGGTTAAATTCATAGAAACACACACAGACAGACACACAGACAGACACACATGCACAACCATGGTTTATCCTTGTGCAGCTATTTTAAGAGCCCTTCTCCTTCCTCATTTCCCGTTTCACCACTCCTGCCAGCGAACTTCCCCAGCCTCTACTTTACCGAACGGGCCCCTTTGTAACTGAGCTTGGACCCGGGCTTTTTCATACAGCACCTCAATCTGTGTAAAAACCCGGTCAGAGAGGCCCCGTTAAAAACCGAGCGGTCTGCTATTTCGTCCTGTGCAGACTGCTGATGGAAACAATAGCCAGTCATATTTGCTTTCCCAACCCTATTACGTGTAAATGGTGGGTCCATATAGGAGCTTTTTTTCAGAAATAAGGGAATTAAAAGGAAACAGTCAATTTTTTTGTTCTGGTTTGATTACTCCTTCCACATGGTAATTAGCTTTGTTTATTGCTTAACAGCACACTGGGGTAGCGCCGCGGTACCTGCTAGCAGCCGCATTGGACTGCACACATATACAAACCGAACCAGCGAAGGAAGAAAAGAAAAACCCACAACATCCGTAATTATCGCTCGAGACGGGACACTGACGCATATTTGGTCAGGTGTCTGAAAACATGCACGATATAAACACATTGAACCAATAAATGTGAACACGGAATAAACCAATACCCTTCAACCTCACCCCAAACAAACTCTCTGCTTCAGGTGATTAACATCTAACCCAATGATGCTTGCAATCAGCACGCCCAATTATGTGGCCCGGCTGGCCACGGTTCAACGTACCCCGAAACGGGGGCCTGGACTAGAGGAATTGGATTGAAGGCACATGTGTTCCCCTTGCGTTATTAACTGTACGGTGAGGGAGGAGATATTCTTTTGGCCAGCTCAGCATACAATTACGCCTGGGGGTGTTTGCGCGCCTCACAGAGCCAAACAGATTAGTGTGGAGTATGTGTTTGGATATTAGGGCTGGACGTGGCCTAGGAGCGCTGGGGAAAAGCTCTGTCGGTTTCTCTATTGCTTTCTTTGTCTTTATTTCTCCCTCTTCCTTTATCGCGCACTCTTTAACTCTCTGTCTCTCTTGCATCTCTCTCGTGCTCTCGCCCTCTCTTTCTCTCTCTTTCTCTCTCTTTCTCTCTTCTCTCTTTATCTCTTATCTCTCTTTCTCTCTCTCTATCTCTTATCTCTCTTTCTCTCTTTATCTCTCTTTCTCTCTCTTTATCTCTCTTTCTCTCTCTTTCTCTCCTACTCTGTTCCTCCATCCAGAGACGGAGAGCTTCGATAAATAATCACTCTTGAATTTCCCATTAAAGAATGAATAATGGAAATAAAAGGCCTTGGTAATTCCACCCTAGTCGGAGGATAAGAATCCAATAACATGTCCAACACGATGTCCCTGTAATGATTCATGTAAGACTGCATTAGTAAATAGAGACAAGACTAGAACGGAGCCTTGAGGCACTCCAAAACTAATGTGAAATCCAGACATATAAACGTCCTGTTTATAGAATCAACATGGGGTATTGTGATGTCTTTATAGGGTATTGTGATGTCTTTATGGGGTATTGTGATGTCTTTATGGGGTATTGTGATGTCTTTATGGGGTATTGTGATGTCTTTATGGGGTATTGTGATGTCTTTATAGGGTATTGTGATGTCTTTATGGGGTATTGTGATGTCTTTATGAGGTATTGTGATGTCTTTATGGGGTATTGTGATGTCTTTATGGGGTATTGGGATGTCTTTATGAGGTATTGTGATGTCTTTATGGGGTATTGGGATGTCTTTATGAGGTATTGTGATGTCTTTATGGGGTATTGTGATGTCTTTATGGGGTATTGGGATGTCTTTATGGGGTATTGGGGTGTCTTTATGGAGTATTGGGATGTCTTTATGGGGTATTGGGGTGTCTTTATGAGGTATTGTGATGTCTTTATGAGGTATTGTGATGTCTTTATGGGGTATTGTGATGTCTTTATGAGGTATTGTGATGTCTTTATGGGGTATTGTGATGTCTTTATGGGGTATTGGGGTGTCTTTATGGGGTATTGTGATGTCTTTATGAGGTATTGTGATGTCTTTATGGGGTATTGTGATGTCTTTATGGGGTATTGTGATGTCTTTATGGGGTATTGGGGTGTCTTTATGGAGTATTGTGATGTCTTTATAGGGTATTGTGATGTCTTTATGGGGTATTGTGATGTCTTTATGGGGTATTGTGATGTCTTTATGGGGTATTGGGATGTCTTTATGGGGTATTGGGATGTCTTTATGGGGTATTGTGATGTCTTTATGAGGTATTGTGATGTCTTTATGGGGTATTGTGATGTCTTTATGAGGTATTGTGATGTCTTTATGGGGTATTGTGATGTCTTTATGAGGTATTGTGATGTCTTTATGGGGTATTGTGATGTCTTTATGAGGTATTGTGATGTCTTTATGGGGTATTGTGATGTCTTTATGAGGTATTGTGATGTCTTTATGGGGTATTGTGATGTCTTTATGGGGTATTGTGATGTCTTTATGGGGTATTGTGATGTCTTTATGAGGTATTGTGATGTCTTTATGAGGTATTGTGATGTCTTTATGGGGTATTGGGATGTCTTTATGGGGTATTGTGATGTCTTTATGGGGTATTGTGATGTCTTTATGGGGTATTGTGATGTCTTTATGGGGTATTGTGATGTCTTTATGAGGTATTGTGATGTCTTTATGGGGTATTGTGATGTCTTTATGAGGTATTGTGATGTCTTTATGGGGTATTGTGATGTCTTTATGAGGTATTGTGATGTCTTTATGGGGTATTGTGATGTCTTTATGAGGTATTGTGATGTCTTTATGGGGTATTGTGATGTCTTTATGAGGTATTGTGATGTCTTTATGGGGTATTGTGATGTCTTTATGGGGTATTGTGATGTCTTTATGAGGTATTGTGATGTCTTTATGGGGTATTGTGATGTCTTTATGAGGTATTGTGATGTCTTTATGGGGTATTGTGATGTCTTTATGGGGTATTGTGATGTCTTTATGAGGTATTGTGATGTCTTTATGAGGTATTGGGATGTCTTTATGGGGTATTGGGATGTCTTTATGGGGTATTGTGATGTCTTTATGGGGTATTGGGATGTCTTTATGGGGTATTGTGATGTCTTTATGAGGTATTGTGATGTCTTTATGGGGTATTGTGATGTCTTTATGAGGTATTGTGATGTCTTTATGGGGTATTGTGATGTCTTTATGGGGTATTGTGATGTCTTTATGAGGTATTGTGATGTCTTTATGGGGTATTGTGATGTCTTTATGAGGTATTGTGATGTCTTTATGGGGTATTGTGATGTCTTTATGGGGTATTGTGATGTCTTTATGAGGTATTGTGATGTCTTTATGGGGTATTGTGATGTCTTTATGGGGTATTGTGATGTCTTTATGAGGTAATGTGTTTAGATTGCTGAAGATTTTTATTATTTATTTAATCCATTTTAGAATATGTGAAAAAAGTGAAAGGGTCTGAATACTTTTCAAAGGCACTGTAGATTGGTTGTAAAGATGTAAAGATGGGGAGAGGTCTGTCCATAGTAAAGAGAAGCTCTGCTTTTTTGACACAAATCAAAAAGCAAGTCCTGCAGGCTCTAGTTTTGTCTTACCTTGATTATTGTCCAGACATGTGGTCAAGTGCTACAAAGAAAGACCTAGTTAAGCTGCAGCTGGCCCAGAACAGAGCCGCACATCTTGCTCTTCATTGTAATCAGAGGGCTGATATCAATACTATGCTGCCAGTCTCTATTGGCTAAGAGTTGAGGAGAGACTGACTGCATCACTTATTCATTTTATAAGGAACATTGTGTTGAAAACCCCAAATTGTTTGCATCGTCAACTTACACACAGCTCTGACATACACACCTACTCCACCAGACATGCCACCAGGGGTCTTTTCACAGTCTCTAAATCCAGAACAAATTATATAAAGTGTACAGTATTATATAGAGCCATTATTGCATGGAACCTTTCATCTCATATTACTGAAATGAACAGCAAACCTGGTTTCATAAACAGATAAACACCTCACAGCACAACGCCTCTCCCCTATTGGACATTGCTATGTAGGCTATGTGCATTGCTATGTAGGCTATGTGCATTGCTATGTAGGCTATGTGCATTGCTATGTAGGCTATGTGCATTGCTATGTAGGCTATGTGCATTGCTATGTAGGCTATGTGCATTGCTATGTAGGGTATGTGCATTGCTATGTAGGGTATGTGCATTGCTATGTAGGCTATGTGCATTGATATGTAGGCTATGTGCATTGCTATGTAGGCTATGTGCATTGCTATGTAGGCTATGTGCATTGCTATGTAGGCTATGTGCATTGCTATGTAGGCTATGTGCATTGCTATGTAGGCTATGTGCATTGCTATGTAGGCTATGTGCATTGCTATGTAGGCTATGTGCATTGCTATGTAGGCTATGTGCATTGCTATGTAGGCTATGTGCATTGCTATGTAGGCTATGTGCATTGATATGTAGTCTATGTGCATTGATATGTAGGCTATGTGCATTGCTATGCAGGCTATGTGCATTGCTATGTAGGCTATGTGCATTGCTATGTAGGCTATGTGCATTGCTATGTAGGCTATGTGCATTGCTATGTAGGCTATGTGCATTGCTATGTAGGCTATGTGCATTGCTATGTAGGCTATGTGCATTGATATGTAGGCTATGTGCATTGCTATGTAGGCTATGTGCATTGCTATGTAGGCTATGTGCATTGCTATGTAGGCTATGTGCATTGCTATGTAGGCTATGTGCATTGCTATGTAGGCTATGTGCATTGCTATGTAGGCTATGTGCATTGATATGTAGGCTATGTGCATTGCTATGTAGGCTATGTGCATTGCTATGTAGGCTATGTGCATTGCTATGTAGGCTATGTGCATTGCTATGTAGGCTATGTGCATTGCTATGTAGGCTATGTGCATTGCTATGTAGGCTATGTGCATTGCTATGTAGGCTATGTGCATTGATATGTAGGCTATGTGCATTGATATGTAGGCTATGTGCATTGATATGTAGACTGTGTGCATTGATATGTAGACTGTGTGCATTGATATGTAGGCTATGTGCATTGATATGTAGACTGTGTGCATTGATATGTAGACTGTGTGCATTGATATGTAGGCTATGTGCAGTTGATATGTAGGCTATGTGCATTGATATGTAGGCTATGTGCATTGCTATGTAGGCTATGTGCATTGCTATGTAGGCTATGTGCATTGCTATGTAGGCTATGTGCATTGCTATGTAGGCTATGTGCATTGCTATGTAGGCTATGTGCATTGATATGTAGGCTATGTGCATTGATATGTAGGCTATGTGCATTGATATGTAGGCTATGTGCATTGCTATGTAGGCTATGTGCATTGATATGTAGGCTATGTGCATTGATATGTAGGCTATGTGCATTGCTATGTAGGCTATGTGCATTGCTATGTAGGCTATGTGCATGCTATGTAGGCTATGTAGGCTATGTGCATTGCTATGTAGGCTATGTGCATTGCTATGTAGGCTATGTGCATTGCTATGTAGGCTATGTGCATTGCTATGTAGGCTATGTGCATTGCTATGTAGGCTATGTGCATTGCTATGTAGGCTATGTGCATTGCTATGTAGGCTATGTGCATTGCTATGTAGGCTATGTGCATTGCTATGTAGGCTATGTGCATTGCTATGTAGGCTATGTGCATTGATATGTAGGCTATGTGCATTGATATGTAGGCTATGTGCATTGATATGTAGACTGTGTGCATTGATATGTAGACTGTGTGCATTGATATGTAGACTAGTGTGCATTGATATGTAGACTGTGTGCATTGATATGTAGACTGTGTGCATTGATATGTAGGCTATGTGCATTGATATGTAGGCTATGTGCATTGCTATGTAGGCTATGTGCATTGCTATGTAGGCTATGTGCATTGCTATGTAGGCTATGTGCATTGCTATGTAGGCTATGTGCATTGCTATGTAGGCTATGTGCATTGCTATGTAGGCTATGTGCATTGCTATGTAGGCTATGTGCATTGATATGTAGGCTATGTGCATTGATATGTAGGCTATGTGCATTGATATGTAGGCTATGTGCATTGATATGTAGGCTATGTGCATTGATATGTAGGCTATGTGCATTGCTATGTAGGCTATGTGCATTGCTATGTAGGCTATGTGCATTGCTATGTAGGCTATGTGCATTGCTATGTAGGCTATGTGCATTGCTATGTAGGCTATGTGCATTGCTATGTAGGCTATGTGCATTGCTATGTAGGCTATGTGCATTGATATGTTAGGCTATGTGCATTGATATGTAGGCTATGTGCATTGCTATGTAGGCTATGTGCATTGATATGTAGGCTATGTGCATTGATATGTAGGCTATGTGCATTGATATGTAGGCTACGTGCATTGATATGTAGGCTACGTGCATTGCTATGTAGGCTATGTGCATTGATATGTAGGCTATGTGCATTGATATGTAGGCTATGTGCATTGCTATGTAGGCTATGTGCATTGCTATGTAGGCTATGTGCATTGATATGTAGGCTATGTGCATTGATATGTAGGCTATGTGCATTGATATGTAGGCTATGTGCATTGATATGTAGGCTATGTGCATTGATATGTAGGCTATGTGCATTGCTATGTAGGCTATGTGCATTGATATGTAGGCTATGTGTATTGATATGTAGGCTATGTGCATTGCTATGTAGGCTATGTGCATTGCTATGTAGGCTATGTGCATTGCTATGTAGGCTATGTGCATTGATATGTAGGCTATGTGCATTGATATGTAGGCTATGTGCATTGATATGTAGGCTATGTGCATTGATATGTAGGCTATGTGCATTGATATGTAGGCTATGTGCATTGCTATGTAGGCTATGTGCATTGATATGTAGGCTATGTGCATTGATATGTAGGCTATGTGCATTGATATGTAGGCTATGTGCTATGTGGCTATGTCATTGCTATGTAGGCTATGTGCATTGATATGTAGGCTATGTGCATTGATATGTAGGCTATGTGCATTGCTATGTAGGCTATGTGCATTGCTATGTAGGCTATGTGCATTGCTATGTAGGCTATGTGCATTGATATGTAGGCTACGTGCATTGATATGTAGGCTATGTGCATTGATATGTAGGCTATGTGCATTGCTATGTAGGCTATGTGCATTGCTATGTAGGCTATGTGCATTGCTATGTAGGCTATGTGCATTGCTATTAGGCTATGTGCATTGATATGTAGGCTATGTGCCATTGCTATGTAGGCTATGTGCATTGATATGTAGGCTATGTGCATTGATATGTAGGCTATGTGCATTGATATGTAGGCTATGTGCATTGATATGTAGGCTATGTGCATTGCTATGTAGGCTATGTGCATTGCTATGTAGGCTATGTGCATTGCTATGTAGGCTATGTGCATTGCTATGTAGGCTATGTGCATTGATATGTAGGCTATGTGCATTGCTATGTAGGCTATGTGCATTGATATGTAGGCTATGTGCATTGATATGTAGGCTATGTGCATTGCTATGTAGGCTATGTGCATTGATATGTAGGCTATGTGCATTGATATGTAGGCTATGTGCATTGATATGTAGGCTATGTGCATTGATATGTAGGCTATGTGCATTGCTATGTAGGCTATGTGCATTGCTATGTAGGCTATGTGCATTGATATGTAGGCTATGTGCATTGATATGTAGGCTACATTTTTAAATGTATGTAGTTCTGTCCTTGAGCTGTTCTGGTCTATTAATGTTCTGTATGATGTCATGTTTCATGTTCTGTGTTGGACCCCAGGAAGAGGAGCTGCGGCTTTCGCAACAGCTAATGGGGATCCTAATATAATCACTGTTAAGACTCAGTCTCTCTATAAATCACTGTTAAGACTCAGTCCCTTTATAATCACTGTTAAGACTCAGTCCCTCTATAATCACTGTTAAGACTCACAGTCTCTCTATAATCACTGTTAAGGCTCACAGTCTCGCTATAATCTCTGTTAAGACTCAGTATGTCTAATCTCTGTTAAGACTCAGTCTCTCTATAATCACTGTTAAGACTCAGTATGTCTATAATCTCTGTTAAGACTCAGTCTCTCTATAATCACTGTTAAGACTCACAGTCTCTATAATCACTGTTAAGACTCACGGTCCCTCTAACCACTGTTAAGACTCAGTCTCTGTGTAATCACTGTTAAGACTCAGTATGTCTACAATCACAGTTAAGGCTCAGTCTCTCTATAATCACTGTTAAGACTCAGTTTCTCTGTAATCACTGTTAAGACTCAGTCTCTCTGTAATCACTGTTAAGACTCAGTATGTCTATAATCACGGTTAAGACTCAGTATGTCTATAATCACAGTTAAGACTCAGTATGTCTAGAATCACGGTTAAGACTCAGTCTCTCTAATCACTGTTAAGACACACTGTCCCTCTAACCACTGTTAAGACTCAGTCTCACTATAATCATTGTTAAGACTCAGTCTCTATGAAATCTCTGTTAAGGTATGAACTAAATGTTTAAAATCTCACACACTTAAAAAAAAGTGTGAGTGTGGACATCCCTAGATATGTCAGTCACTTTGAATGGGTGTGTTACACGACAGCAGGTCTGTGTCCCAAGTGGCCCCCTATTCCCTATACTGTACATTGCACTACTTTTGACCAGAGCCATATGGGTCAAGTAGTGTACACTAATCTGTATACCTGTTGCCTTGTTCCTGTCAGTCTTTCTGTCAGTCTTGTCTTGCTGTCAGTGAGGTATTCTGTTCTGGGATCTAATACCTTTAACACAGGGGAGGGGGATGTAGTGTCGGCAACACATTCTGGACTTTAAAGATGTTGACATGGCTTCTTCAAGACGTCAGTCTTGCTGGATGTAACTGATGCATCGTAGCCAGTTGAACATGAACAGTCCTGTCCTAGAATCCTCCTTTATGTTTGCTCTTCCTCCAGGTGATGAGGGAGGTGTGCAGTAATGGCTGTGACTCAGATGTATCAGGGTCTCCTGTGCACAAGCCCGACCTGGAGAAGGTAAGGAACAGAACACCAGCTCAGGCACATGAACACACACTTACACACACCGGCAAGTCACACACTCATAAACACTCAAAACGCACACATGTATACAAACACATCAACATGAAGGTAAGGACATACACACATACACACACAGACACACACACACACACACACAAACACAGCTACTGTAATTTCTCACCAAGGACAACTGGAGAAGGAGATTTCTATATGTTGCCATAGGTGCCCCTGTACCCTCCCCTCCCCTCTCTCTCTGTGCCCTAAAAGCAGGCAGGATACCAGGGCAGCACAATAGGATACCAGGGCAGCACAATAGGATACCAGGGCAGCACAATAGGATACCAGGGCAGCACAATAGGGTACCAGGGCAGCACAATAGGATACCAGGGCAGCACAATAGGATACCAGGGCAGCACAATAGGATACCAGGGAAGCACAATAGGATACCAGGGCAGCACAATAGGATACCAGGGCAGAACAATAGGATACCAGGGCAGCACAATAGGATACCAGGGCAACACAATGCAGTAAAATCTGTAATTGTTGTGCCAGATAGCAGTTAATTGCAGCTGTGGCACAGTGTGTACAGGGAGGTCAGGGGAGAGGGTGTGTTATTGGATTTCATAAGTTACTGGATATGTTGGAGCCTTACTGTACTGTGTGTGTGTGTGTGTGTGTGTGTGTGTGTGTGTGTGTGTGTGTGTGTGTGTGTGTGTGTGTGTGTGTGTGTGTGTGTGTGTGTGTGTGTGTGTGTGTGTGTGTGGTAGTCAGTGTGTGTGTGTGTGTGTGTGTACAGTGGTGGAAAATGAGGCAGCGCAGGAGGGTTTTTATGACAAACCGCTCCCTAGCTGGCACCGTACTTAGAAGCCTAGTCTAATTATTCATACATAACATGTTGCAGATGCTCTCCAAGATTCTCTGTGTGTACAGTGTGTGTGTTTATGTATGGTTGTGTGTGTTTGTCTGTCCTGCTGACAGTTCTAATGCTCTCAAATCTTAACTGTTCCATTCCAGAAGGTGTTGTGT
>NC_034182.2:36588693-36639401 GCF_002021735.2 Oncorhynchus kisutch
CCTCTGTCTCTCTCCTGTGTCTCTCTCCTCTGTCTCTCTCCTGTGTCTCCTCTCTCTCTCCTCTGTCTCTCTCCTGTGTCTCTCTCCTGTGTCTCCTCGGTCTCTCTCCTGTGTCTCCACTGTCTCTCTCCTGTGTCTCCTCTCTCTCTCCTCTGTCTCTCTCCTGTGTCTCTCTCCTCTGTCTCTCTCCTGTGTCTCCTCTGTCTCTCTCCGGTGTCTTTCTCCTCTGTCTCTCTCCTGTCTCTCTCTCCTCTGTCTCTCTCCTCTGTCTCTCTCCTGTGTCTCCTCTGTCTCTCTCCTCTCTCTCTCCTCTGTCTCTCTCCTGTGTCTCCTCTGTCTCTCTCCGGTGTCTCTCTCCTGTGTCTTTCTCCTTTGTCTCTCTCCTCTGTCTCTCTCCTCTGTCTCTCTCCTCTGTCCTCTCTCCTGTGTCTCTCTCCTCTCAAATCGAAACAACAGGGACCAGCAGATTGTATCTTCAGACACACAGAGACAGCCTTTAAGGCCTGGTTTAGACCACAGTATTTCCAGGATAATGTTCACTGTCATTGTGTCCATGGGTCACTTTGGTTAGTAGGCCTAATTTCTGACCAAAATATTCAAATGATCTGCTATCTATTACAGTCTTATCAGGTACTGTGATCATAGTTAAATTGTTAAAGATTACAGTACTGTGATGGTCTAGATCTCTGGCATTGTATGTCTGTCTTTTCTCTCTGTCTCCCCCTCTCACTCTATACCTCTCTCTCTCTCTCTCTCTCTCTCTCTCTCTCTCTCTCTCTCTCTCTCTCCTCTCTCTCTCTCTCAGTCTCCCCCCCCCCCTCTCTCTCTCTCCTCCCTCTCTCTCTCTCTGTCTCTCCCCTCTCTCTGTCTCTCTGTCTCTCCCCCTCCTCTCTCTCTCTCTCTCTCTCTCTCTCTCTCTCCCCCCTCCCCTCTCTCTCTCTCCCCCCTCCTCTCTCTCTCTCTCTCTCTTTTTCTCTCTCCCACTCTCTCTCTCCCCTCCTCTCTCTCTCTGTGTCCCTCGCCAACTGTCTCTCTCTCTCCCTCAGGTAAAGGGAAGAAGGACTCTCAGAAGAGTCAGAAGGGAGGCACGCTGAGTAAAGGGGCGGGGAAGAAGATCACTAAGATCATTGGCTTAGGCAAGAAGAAGCCGTCCACTGACGAACAGACCTCTTCAGCCGAGGAGGACATACCCACCTGTGGTAAGACACCTGTTAGGGGTTAGAGGTCACATCTGGGGTGTAGAGGACAAATTATATCAAGGGTGGATTGGTCGTATAGGTGCTCTGTTAAAATGTGTTCTAATACATTGTTGTTGTTTCTATGTAGAATGTACGGGGACATGTCTTGACTTACAACAAACAGAACTGCATCTATTGACCCATTTCCTGGTCTGCCGTTTCACCATTGGTCATTTTACCCCACCCCTTTATCCTAACTGGTCCGTCTTGTCTGATTGACAGGCTACCTGAACGTGCTGTCCAATAACCGCTGGCGTGAGCGTTGGTGTCGTCTGAAGGACAACCAGCTGCTGCTTCATAAGGACCGTACTGATCTGAAGACCCACACGGCCAGCCTTCCCCTCAGAGGCTGCGAGGTCAGCCCCGGACTGGACTCCAAACACCCCTTCGCCTTCCGCCTGCTCCGCAACGGACAGGAGGTGGCTGTACTGGAGGTAGGTTGGTGGTCAATGGGTGGAAGTTGGTCATAGATTCAGATCTGGGATCAGCTTACCCACCACTCCAAATCTGAACCTTCACGTTCAAATCATCAGATCTGACCTTAAATCAGTGCCCAAGGGGCAACTTCCCACACTATCAAATGCACTAACTAGCTAGTGAGTAGCTTTGTGGTTATGTGATAGTTTGACTTGGATATAAAATTGTGCTGGATCTCTCTAAACCCTCCTGTTCTCTCCAGGCGTCCTCCTCAGAGGTCATGGGTCGGTGGCTGGGGATGCTGCTAGCTGAAACAGGCTCTATCACAGACCCTGCAGCCTTACACTATGATTACATAGATGTAGAGACTACCGCAAACGTTATCCAGCTGGCCAAGCAGTCCTTCTGGTGAGAGACACACACACACACACACACACACACACACACAGGGGTCATTTTGTTTTCCAGATGGGCTGTGAGCATGCAGTTCTGGGCTGATGAGATGTAGTCGTTGTTTGTGTTTGTCTCTTAAGTTGTTATTCGTATGTTTATATCTGGTGTAAAAAAGGAAAAAGGAAATATCTATATTTTCTTAAAGATGGGGTGTTGGTGGGTATGGTGGCCGTGTGTGCACGGTGTTTTGAAACCACCAAAAAGGCAAGCGTTGTATGACAGATTGGGTGGGTGCATGATGGTATGTGTCCACTATGAGGTTTTGAAAAACCCCTCAGCCCCTGTTCAGTTAGGAATGCATGTCTCTGGATCAATGTTTCCCTCAGAGGATGTGAGTCACTCTCTTACCAGCATTGTTTTCACCAGAGCACTGTGTGCAGTCCAGTCCTGCCCACACAAACAAAACACAACACACTTAGCAAAGGGCTGGATGAAGAGTTTCAATATCAACTGGACTACAACATGATTGGACTGTTATTTGTATGATGGGGACACTATGAGACAACAGCTATAAGGGTCCTTAAAGGCAAATTATCTTCTTATTCCCGATAGGGCTCTACATTTCTATAGATGACTAGGATTATGAGGAGAAGGTGTCATTTGTCCTTGTGTTGTCACGTGTATAGTAACTCACAGTGTCCTCCTCAGCTTCACTAGTAAACGTGCTGTATCTCCCAACCCTTATCTGGACAACCCTGCCAACAGTTACGCATGTCCCTCTGGAATGGCACTGCACTATGATGATGTGCCCATCAATGGAACGGTAAGCACACACACACACACACACACACACACACACACAGAAAACAAACAAAATATCTATATATAAAACAAATGGGAGCAGTATCTCTCCATCTCCTGTCTGGATGCTGCATTGTGATGGCTTGCATCAGGGACATCTTTCTGTTTCTCATCCTCTCTCGCTCCCTCTTTCCCATGCTCATCCCTCTGATTCAATTATTGTGCAACTTTCAAGTACGTTCCCCTGCTCCAACTCGCTGGTCTGTAACAACAACATCAACCCTTTGGTGTCCTCTTTTTTTCTTCTCCTCCCCCCTTTTATCGTCTCATTTGCTGGCTCCTTTGTTCACTCTGTTTCACATTTTCATCTCCCCTTCTCTCTTATCATTTTCTTTCTCTTTATATTTCCTTTTCTCTCCTCTGCCCTTCTCTCCTCTGCCCTTCTCTCCTCTGCCCTTCTCTCCTCTGCCCTTCTCTCCTCTGCCCTTCTCTCCTCTGCCCTTCTCTCCTCTGCCCTTCTCTCCTCTGCCCTTCTCTCCTCTCCCCTTCTCTCCTCTGCCCTTCTCTCCTCTGCCCTTCTCTCCTCTGCCCTTCTCTCCTCTGCCCTTCTCTCCTCTGCCCTTCTCTCCTCTGCCCTTCTCTCCTCTTCTCTCCCCTTCTCTCCTCTCCCCTTCTCTCCTCTCCCCTTCTCTCCTCTCCTCTTCTCTCCCCTTCTCTCCCCTTCTCTCCTCTCCTCTTCTCTCCTCTCCTCTCCCCTTCTCTCCTCTCCCCTTCTCTCCTCTCCCCTTCTCTCCTCTCCTCTTCTCTCCCCTTCTCTCCCCTTCTCTCCTCTCCTCTCCCCTTCTCTCCTCTCCCCTTCTCTCCTCTCCCTTTCTCTCCTCTCCTCTTCTCTCCTCTCCCCTTCTCTCCTCTTCTCTCCCCTTCTCTCCCCTCCTCTTCTCTCCCCTTCTCTCCTCTCCCCTTCTTTCCTCTCCCCTTCTCTTCTCTCCTCTCCTCTCCTCTTCTCTCCTCTCCTCTCCCCTTCTCTCCTCTCCCTTTCTCTCCTCTTCTCTCCCCTTCTCTCCTCTCCTCTCCCCTTCTCTCCTCTCCTCTCCCCTCCCCTTCTCTGCTCTCCCCTTATCTCCTCTCCTCTCCCCTTATCTCCTCTCCCATTATCTCCTCTCCCATTATCTCCTCTCCCCTTCTCTCCTCTCCCCTCCTCTCCTCCTCTCCTCTCCTCTTCTCTCCTCTCCCCTTCTCTCCTCTGCTCTTTGCATTCCTTCCTCTATCGTAAGGACCCTGAGGCGCTATACTCCAGCCCTGCCACCGGAGGGCGACGTCTGAGAGAGGAGGTGTTGTATGAGAACACTGACCCCGACCTGTATGAGAACATGCCTTCGCCCAAGCTGGCTGCCCGCTACTCCCCCAAGCCCAGTCGCCTGGCATCATCCTCCTCCTCTTCCTCCAGCCACTACAAAACCCCTGGCCCTGTCAAATCCAAACTCCTCTCCTCTTCCTCCTCTTCCTCGGCTAACACTAACACTAAAGCCGTTGCTCAGGTGACTAACGCACTGCTTTCCTAACATTTATGCTACCCTAACACTGAACTCTTCTCTTTCATATCAAATGGATAGTTCACTTCAAAGTCAACATTTATCAAACATTTTCATACCTAAAAGATGTTGGGACCCTTGTGACATTTCTTGTATAGACCCAAATGCCAATGACACCATCTAAATTCCATCGAATAACTTTGTGATTTTGCCGTGAACTCTCCCTTTAACTAAATATGAATTAAAACAGACAGCAATTATTTGCTAAGGGAGAAGTGACAGGGATACTGTATGTCTAGAGGAGGGGATTGGACAGAGATACTGTATGTAGAGGGGAGGGGATTGGACAGAGATACTGTATGTAGAGAGGAGGGGATTGGACAGAGATACTGTATGTAGAGAGGAGGGGATTGGACAGAGATACTGTATGTCTAGAGGAGGGGATTGGACAGAAATACTGTATGTAGAGAGGAGGGGATTGGACAGATACTGTATGTAGAGAAGGAGGGGATTGGACAGAGATACTGTATGTAGAGAGGAGGGGATTGGACAGATACTGTATGTAGAGAAGGAGGGGATTGGACAGATACTGTATGTAGAGAGGAGGGGATTGGACAGATACTGTATGTAGAGAAGGAGGGGATTGGACAGATACTGTATGTAGAGAAGGAGGGGATTGGACAGAGATACTGTATGTAGAGAGGAGGGGATTGGAGAAGGATACTGTATGTAGAGAGGAGGGGATTGGACAGAGATACTGTATGTAGAGAGGAGGGGATTGGACAGAGATACTGTATGTAGAGAGGAGGGGATTGGACAGAGATACTGTATGTAGAGAGGAGGGGATTGGACAGAGATACTGTATGTAGAGAGGAGGGGATTGGACAGAGATACTGTATGTAGAGAGGATGGGATTGGACATAGATACTGTATGTAGAGAGGATGGGATTGGACAGAGACACTGTATGTAGAGAGGATGGGATTGGACAGATACTGTATGTAGAGAGGATGGGATTGGACAGAGATACTGTATGTAGAGAGGAGGGGATTGGACAGAGATACTGTATGTAGAGAGGAGGGGATTGGACAGAGACACTGTATGTAGAGAGGAGGGGATTGGACAGAGATACTGTATGTAGAGAAGGAGGGGATTGGACAGAGACACTGTATGTAGAGAGGAGGGGATTGGACAGAGATACTGTATGTAGAGAGGAGGGGATTGGACAGAGACACTGTATGTAGAGAGGAGGGGATTGGACAGAGACACTGTATGTAGAGAGGAGGGGATTGGACAGATACTGTATGTAGAGAAGGAGGGGATTGGACAGATACTGTATGTAGAGAGGAGGGGATTGGACAGATACTGTATGTAGAGAAGGAGGGGATTGGACAGAGATACTGTATGTAGAGAGGAGGGGATTGGACAGAGATACTGTATGTAGAGAAGGAGGGGATTGGACAGAGATACTGTATGTAGAGAAGGAGGGGATTGGACAGATACTGTATGTAGAGAGGAGGGGATTGGACAGATACTGTATGTAGAGAGGAAGGGATTGGACAGAGACACTGTATGTAGAGAGGAGGGGATTGGACAGATACTGTATGTAGAGAGGAGGGGATTGGACAGATACTGTATGTAGAGAAGGAGGGGATTGGACAGAGATACTGTATGTAGAGAGGAGGGGATTGGACAGAGACACTGTATGTAGAGAGGAGGGGATTGGACAGAGACACTGTATGTAGAGAGGAGGGGATTGGACAGAGACACTGTATGTAGAGAGGAGGGGATTGGACAGAGACACTGTATGTAGAGAGGAGGGGATTGGACAGAGACACTGTATGTAGAGAGGAGGGGATTGGAGAAGGATACTGTATGTAGAGAGGAGGGGATTGGACAGAGACACTGTATGTCTAGAGGAGGGGATTGGACAGAGACACTGTATGTAGAGAGGAGGGGATTGGACAGAGACACTGTATGTAGAGAGGAGGGGATTGGACAGAGACACTGTATGTAGAGAAGGAGGGGATTGGACAGATACTGTATGTAGAGAGGATGGGATTGGACAGAGATACTGTATGTAGAGAGGAGGGGATTGGACAGAGATACTGTATGTAGAGAGGAGGGGATTGGACAGAGACACTGTATGTAGAGAGGAGGGGATTGGACAGAGACACTGTATGTAGAGAAGGAGGGGATTGGACAGATACTGTATGTAGAGAGGATGGGATTGGACAGAGATACTGTATGTAGAGAGGAGGGGATTGGACAGAGATACTGTATGTAGAGAGGAGGGGATTGGACAGAGATACTGTATGTAGAGAGGAGGGGATTGGACATAGATACTGTATGTAGAGAGGAGGGGATTGGACAGAGACACTGTATGTAGAGAGGAGGGGATTGGACATAGATACTGTATGTAGAGAGGAGGGGATTGGAGAAGGATTAAATAATGCAATTTGAGTCTCAATTCTTGTTACATGTGTTATTCCTGCAGAGACATGCTTTGTTTTAATATAACAGTGTAGATACTGGCCACCCAGAATCTAGGTTTCCAGACATTATCCTCAAAGTCCCTGCTGGCTTAGTCCTACTGTAGTGTGTCTCTTAGTAATGTGATTAAAAACATGGCTATGCAGAGGAATGGTGTTACAAGCATATTGAGCCCCTCATAAAATGTCCAGGTTTGAGTGTATGGGAGTTAGGGTCTGAGACATTGACCATGCACTCTTTAGCAAACCTTAGCTAGAGGCCTTGATATTAACTGAGAGAAGTAGGGGGGGGTCAAATAGCTGCAGTGTCTTAGGCTGCGTATCTCTCAGAGCACTGCGGACCACCCTGCTTTTAGAGGGTTGTGTGTGTGTGTGTGTGTGTGTGTGTATGTGTGTGTGTGTGTCCTCAGTATGTTCACACTACTCCTTGCCTTTACACTGACCATCACCTCCATTTTATGTCATAATGTTATATTTGTAAAGACGTTACATCACGTGTCCAACTCATTCCACGGAGGGCAGAGTGTCTGCTGGTTTTCGGCTCCTCCCTTGTACTTGATTGATTTAATTAAGGTCATTGATTAGTAAGGAGCTCTCCTCACCTGGTTGTCTAGGTCTTAATTGAAAGGAAAAAGGTGAAAGCAGCAGACACTAGGCCCTCCATGCTATGAGGTTGATGCCCCTGGTCTACATGAACCTGACATGTACTGAACGTGGCACCCAGCACTGTTACACACATTAGGCATCACATGGTGTTGTCGAGTTGCTGTTTCCCAGCAGAGCTTGTGTGTGTGTGTGTGTGTCCGTCCTCAGATGAACCTTTCATTGTCATCAGACACACAGTCACACACACACACTGCAGGGGTAATGCAGTACAGTAGGACTGGTTTAGCCCAACGCTGAGGTTACTGTGTTATGTTTAACTTAAAATGTGTTTGTACAGCTGTGCACAGAGACGTTGATCATCTCCACCTGGGGAGTTTGGTGGACATTGTGGATTTTTATTGAAGTGGTTTTTGTAGCCATTGTAACTGTCTGTTCACCTCATGGTTTTCATTATATGTGCAAATTATACTTAGCAGTTTTAAGCCTGTGCATTTCAACCAGATTATGAATAGATGCTCTCTCTTCCTCCTTCTCAACCAATCAGCTGAAGGGGAAAAAGGTCCCAGTGACCAATGGGACAGCGTCTAAACAGAAGGTGGACAAGAACCAGGCCAAGAAGACCAATGGAACAACCAATGGAACAGCATCTGTGAAACGCAACAACTCCAGTAAGTGTGTGTCTGTGTGTGTCTGTGTGTGTGTCTGTGTGTGTCTGTGTGTGTGTGTGTGTGTGTCTGTGTGTGTCTGTGTGTGTGTGTGCGCGATAGAGACACATTCCCATGAGTACATTACAGTCTGCAAATCATGACACCCATTACTGGCATGTTAATTCATCTAGTGCTAGCCTGTCACTTCCAGTCATCGTTATACCAGCCACTGGCTGTGATATACAGCGGTAGCCTGGTCTTAGTAGACACTAAGTCTGGCTCCCCACTCCTCAGTCAAACACACCGCTGATCGCTGTCTAGGAAAACTGAAACACCACAATAACCCGGAAAATGCCAGAATTCCCAACTGACAGTTGGTGAAGCAGCAGGAGCGGACATATTTTGTGTGGAGCTAATACAGTTTCTTAGAAAGCATCCGTTGTAAAAACCCAACCTTGTGGATGACTGTCACTTCATATCCAGAACAAACTAACATTCATTCAAATAGCTGCATGAACTGGCACATATTTGGCCAGGGGACAGAGTGGTCACTGGTGGGGCTAATCTGTATGATGGAGGGCTGTGTCTATTCAGTAATGCTTGATCTACGACCGTTTTGAACCCGCTTTCTCAAGACATTTTGGATTCAGTGTCTGTTACACAATCCTTGTTTCATCTCAAGCTAAAATAGGCCCATATCGGTGTATCGATGGTTGAAGATGGCAAGTGGTGGTTTGAATGAGTATAGAGTCCTTCGTAAAGGCTAATGCTCTAGTGAGGAGCGCACACACACACACACACACACAGTCGTCATTGGTGGTGTGGAGAGGCTCCAGTGGCCTCTGTGGCTTAAGGCTTCTTATTCAGGTTATTATTTTCCAGCAGGGTTGGACCCTACCCTCTTCTGGGTGATTAACAGGTATTTCTGGGCTGAGGTTTGGGTTCACTGGGTTTCTGGTCAGTTTATGAACTCTGATGAGCATTGGTTGGTTCTTTCTCCTCTCCCTCCTCCTATTCTCCCCTCTCATCCCCTGTTCTCTCTTTATCATTCCTCTCATCCCTTGTTCTCCCATTCCTCTCATCCCCTGTTCTCCCTTCCCATTCCTCTCATCCCCTGTTCTCTCTTCATCATTCCTCTCATCCCTTGTTCTCCCATTCCTCTCATCCCCTGTTCTCTCTTCATCATTCCTCTCATCCCCTGTTCTCTCTTCATCATTCCTCTCATCCCTTGTTCTCCCATTCCTGTCATCCCCTGTTCTCTCTTCATCATTCCTGTCATCCCCTGTTCTCCCATTCCTCTCATCCCGTTATTTCCTTCCATTCCTCACCTCCTTTATGATTCTATTCTCCCCTTAATCCCTCCTTCTCCCTCCCCCTAATCCCTCCTTCTCCCTCCCCCTAATCCCTCCTTCACCCCTTCTCTCCTCCCCCTCCATTGCCCATTTCCATTGCCCAAACTGCCTCTGGAAGCAATGTCTGCACAATAACTGTTCGTCAGGAGCTTCATGAAATGGGTTTCCATGGCTAAGCAGCCGCACACAATCCTAAGATCACCATGCACCATGCCAAATGTCGGCTGGAGTGGTGTAAATCTCTGCATAACGCTTCACCATCTGGCAGTCCGACGGATGAATTTGGGTATGGTGGATGCCAGGAGAATGCTACCTGCCCCAATGCATAGTGCCAACTGTAAAGTTTGGTGGAGGAGGAATAATGGTTTGGGGCTGTTTTTCATGGTTTGGGCCCCTTAGTGCCAGTGAAGGGAAATCTTAATGCTACAGCATAAAATTATATTCTAGATGAGCAACAATGGCTCAGCCGTGAAGTGGTAGGCCACACAAACTCAAAGAACGGGACCGCCTAGTGCATTTCTGTGCATCCAACTTTCTGGCAACAGTTTTGGGGAAAAGGCCCTTTCCTGTTTCAGCATGACAATGCCCCCTTGTGCACAAATCAAGGTCCATACAGAAATGGTTTGTCAAAATCAGTGTGGAAGAACTTGACTGACTTGCACAGAGCCCTGACCTCAACCTCACCGGACACCTTTGGGATGAATTGGAACGCCAACTGCGAGCCAAGCCTAAACTCCCAACATCAGTTGCCGACCTCACTAATGCTCTTGTGGTTGAATGGAAGCAAGTCCCTGCAGCAATGTTCCAACATCCAGTGGAAAGCCTTCCCAGAAGAGTGGAGGCTGTTCTAGCCACAACGGGGGGACAAACTCCATATTAATGCCCATGATTTTGGAATGAGATGTTCAACAAGCAGGTGTCCACGTCCTTTTGGTCATGTAGTGTGTGTATATAACTCGTCTCTCCTCTCTGTCCTGTAGGTGCAGAGCAGTATAAGTACGGTAAGAACCGTGTGGAGGCGGACGCCAAGATGCTGCAGGCTAAAGAGGAGGAGCTAATCAACAGAAAGCAGGACATCAGGAACCGTCTGACCCAGCTGAAGAAGGACAGGAAAGACCTGCGCACCGCCATGGAGGCCAGCACCGGTATGACACACACACACACACACACTTCTTCTACCAAGGTAGAGAGAAGAGGGAGAGGTGGGAGTGAAAGTAGTGTAAGATGGAGATGATGGGAGGGTTAGTAGTGAGTGGTGTTTAGTGGAGTTATGGATGGGAGGGTTAGTAGTGAGTGGTGTTTAGTGGAGTTATGGATGGGAGGGTTAGTAGTGAGTGGTGTTTAGTGGAGTTATGGATGGGAGGGTTAGTAGTGAATGGTGTTTAGTGGAGTTATGGATGGGAGGGTTAGTAGTGAGTGGTGTTTAGTGGAGTTATGGATGGGAGGGTTAGGTTTAAGATTGAGGGGTGCAGGATGGAAGAAGGGTTTGGAGGGGGAGAGATGGGAGTCAGATGTTCTTTTCCTGACTGACTTCTCAATAAACTACAAATCAAGGTAGGACAGATACTGAGAGTATATGGTAGTGCTGTGACCCATTCTAAAACCTCCTTCCTCTACCTTTCCTCCTTCACGCAGCTAAGCGCTGCGCTGGGTCCCTGGCGGAGCGGCTGAAAAAGGTGGAGGACGAGTGCAAGCTGAAGGAGGACGAGCGGGTGAGCCTGGAGCTGGAGATGACAGAGGTCAAGGAGAGTCTGAAGAAGGCCCTGAACGGAGGAGTCACTCTGGGACTCACCATCGAGCCCAAGTCTGGCACCTCCAGCCCACAGGTCAGACCACGGTCACGTTTATTTTATGAATCACTTTTTACATCAGTGCCTTACAGAAGCCCAGACTAAAACACCAAAGAGCAAGCAATGCAGAGGCAGAAGCACAGTGGCTAGAAAAAACTCCCTGGAAGGCAGATACCTAGGAAGAAACCTAGAGAGGAACCATTAAGTACTGTTCTGGCTGTCTCTACCATGTCTATGACCCATGGCTGAGTCTCAGTACTGTACAATGGCTTCCTTCTCTTGAAAAGTAAACAGACAAAAGCATTTTTTTCCTATGTAAATTAGCCTTGAAATGACTCAAACTAAATCAAACCTGTGCAGAAAAGATAATTGACCTACATTTATAGTCTCTTCACTGTGTCCAGCTTGATAACAGTCATTTATAGTCTCTTCACTGTGTCCAGCTTGATAACAGTCATTTATAGTCTCTTCACTGTGTCCAGCTTGATAACAGTCATTTATAGTCTCTTCACTCTGTCCAGCTTGATAACAGTCATTTATAGTCTCTTCACTGTGTCCAGCTTGATAACAGTCATTTATAGTCTCTTCACTCTGTCCAGCTTGATAACAGTCATTTATAGTCTCTTCACTGTGTCCAGCTTGATAACAGTCATTTATAGTCTCTTCACTGTGTCCAGCTTGATAACAGTCATTTATAGTCTCTTCACTGTGTCCAGCTTGATAACAGTCATTTATAGTCTCTTCACTGTGTCCAGCTTGATAACAGTCATTTATAGTCTCTTCACTGTGTCCAGCTTGATAACAGTCATTTATAGTCTCTTCACTGTGTCCAGCTTGATAACAGTCATTTATAGTCTCTTCACTGTGTCCAGCTTGATAACAGTCATTTATAGTCTCTTCACTCTGTCCAGCTTGATAACAGTCATTTATAGTCTCTTCACTCTGTCCAGCTTGATAACAGTCATTTATAGTCTCTTCACTCTGTCCAGCTTGATAATAGTCATTTATAGTCTCTACACTGTGTCCAGCTTGATAACAGTCATTTATAGTCTCTTCACTCTGTCCAGCTTGATAACAGTCATTTATAGTCTCTTCACTCTGTCTAGCTTGATAACAGTCATTTATAGTCTCTTCACTGTGTCCAGCTTGATAACAGTCATTTATAGTCTCTTCACTGTGTCCAGCTTGATAAGTCATTTATAGTCTCTTCACTGTGTCCAGCTTGATAACAGTCATTTATAGTCTCTTCACTCTGTCCAGCTTGATAACAGTCATTTATAGTCTCTTCAATGTGTCCAGCTTGATAACAGTCATTTATAGTCTCTTCACTGTGTCCAGCTTGATAACAGTCATTTATAGTCTCTTCAATGTGTCCAGCTTGATAACAGTCATTTATAGTCTCTTCAATGTGTCCAGCTTGATAACAGTCATTTATAGTCTCTTCACTGTGTCAAGACGCCCAACATACTCATGAGAAACAGGCTGTTGCAAATGTTGCTGCTGACTCTGAATGGTGTGTATCTGTGTGTCCAGTCCCCAGTGTTGCTGAGGCGTACCCTAGAGAACTCTCCCATCTCCAGCTGTGACACCAGCGACACAGAGAGCTGTTCTACTCTGCCCGTCAACAGTGCCTCCCTCCTCCGCAGAACGACCAATCAGAAACCCTCGGCCGTACGCGGCCATGTCCTCAAGAAGGCTAAGGTGGGACAGAGTTACGGAGAACACACACCAGTGGAGGCTGGTGGGAGGAGCTATTAGAGGAGGGGCTCATTGTAATTTCTGGAACGGATTAGAATGAATGGAACGGTATCAAACATATGGAAACCACATTTGATTCCATTCCATTCCAGCCCTTACAATGAGCCAATTCTCCTATAGCTCCTCCCACCAGCCTCTTCTGACACACACACACCTGCGTTTACACTCACACACACACACACGGGGCGGCAGCGTAGCCTAGTGGTTAGAGCGTTGGACTAGTATCCGAGAGGTTGCAATTTCATATCCCCAAGCTGACAAGGTACAACTCTGTCGTTCTGCCCCTGAACAGGCAGTTAACCCACTGTTCCTAGGCTGTCATTGAAAATAAGAATTTGTTCATAACTGACTTGCCTGGTTAAATAAAGGTTAAAAAAATCACACACACAAAACATCCTCTGCACTCATTCACCTGTATTACCACACACACACACACAAAACATCCTCTGCACTCATTCACCTGTATTACCAAACACACACACACACTCAAAACATCCTCTGCACTCATTCACCTGTATTACCACACATACACACACACACTCAAAACATCCTCTGCACTCATTCACCTGTATTACCACACACACACACACACACACTCAAAACATCCTCTGCACTCATTCACCTATATTACCAAACACACACACACACTCAAAACATCCTCTGCACTCATTCACCTGTATTACCACACACACACACACACTCAAAACATCCTCTGCACTCATTCACCTGTATTACCAAACACACACACACAACACATCCTCTGCACTCATTCACCTGTATTACCACACACACACACACACTCAAAACATCCTCTGCACTCATTCACCTGTATTACCACACACACACACACTCAAAACATCCTCTGCACTCATTCACCTGTATTACCAAACACACACACACAACACATCCTCTGCACTCATTCACCTGTATTACCACACACACACACACACTCAAAACATCATCTGCACTCATTCACCTGTATTACCACACATCTGACACACACACACACACACACTCAAAACATCCTCTGCACTCATTCACCTGTATTACCAAACACACACACACACACTCAAAACATCATCTGCACTCATTCACCTGTATTACCACACATCTGACACACACTCAAAACATCCTCTGCACTCATTCACCTGTATTACCACACACACACACACACACACATCCCATCCTGTATTACCACACACACACACACATCCCATCCCAGTCTAATGACTGCACTGTATTTGTGTGTATTTGCATGTATATCTCAACTCACTCAGTGCTCCCTTTGTTGCAGGAATGGGAGATGAAGACTGGCACATGAGCAACAACTCTGTTCACAACAGTCCTATCTTATTAGCTTTTTATTTTATTTGAATGGGTTTATATATTTATTTAAATCAGTTCGTATGGGGAAGAAGGTTGAAGAGGAGTGCACTACAAGCATAGCCAAACAGAGAGACGATCAAGACAATGCAGATTTTTTTTGGTCTACTTTATTTCCTGGACATAAAGAACTAGCAGTCTTTTTCTAGCGTACCATTGTGTAATACCATGTTATATTTCAACTACTCTGTTGTGTGCTTTTGTATCGCCCAATCTTGTGATTTTTTGTTCGTTTTTGTTTTGCAGTCATCCACTTTCATACAGTCTCTCGTTGCCTGTTTCTCCATCACATAAAACAATCAGGTTTCTACAACTCGTGGGGGTTCCAAAATCAAGTGCATATTTATTTGTAAATGTTTCTTAGGTAACTACTAGCATCCTTGTGATTATTTATGTTGATAATATTTAATGCTTGTTGTATTGTATAGCGCCCTCTCTTTAGAACAGGAACTGCACTGTGCCACTAATGTCCACAGCATCTGGATCCAGCCGTTAGTATCAGTGTTAGGCAATCCAGATGATTTTCAAATCATCAAACCAGCAATACACCTACAGTACTCCTAGTCCTTAGTGGTTGATGCCTGGGAGTGGGCCTTTGGAATGTGCGGGTCAGACTAAGGCGTGGCGGTGTTCTGGTGAGTCTGGCGTTGGAAAAGTCCTCAACCTCAAGTAATGTAGCCTCTTGTATTTACACTTCTACATCCAGGAGCCTCGGGCCAGCTCTTTTAATCATGCCACTGGTGCACTGTAACACTGTGGTCTGGTCTCACTCTGTGTGTGTGTGTGTGTGTGTTAGTTTATGTGTGTATGTATGCATTAGTTTGTGTGTGTGTGTTTTAAAATGTCTTGAGGCACATTCCAACCCCATCATTAATACAGTGTTAGAAATAGAGGCCTGTATGGTCAGAAATACTGTGTGTTCTCTGCTTCAACCAGAGACTGTAATCTGGTTGTGGATTCTTGAACTTCCAGCTGCTCTAGCAACACGTTTCAGCTCATACACATCACACACACACACACACACACATGACACACACACACAACACTCACACACACCACACACACAGACACACACACACACACACCACAGACACTTTTATGTAATGTATTTCTAATGGTGTTTTTGGTAATGATTTTACCACATCTACAGTACACTGCAAAATATTCCCATATCCACACTGCTCAGTGTAATCTAACCACGGTGCTTTATAGGGGTGAGACGTAGCATGTTGATGTACTACTACTATAGTTTTTACTATTTTTACTCAAAGGCACGTTTACCTTTAAAACGTCTGGTTTATGGTGCATTTATTGGCCTAGTTGGAATATGAGGCTGTGCGTAACAAAAATGGCCGCCAACAGCTGTTTTCAAGTTATCAGTGTACATGTTTGTATCCCTCTTTGCCTCTCTATTCATTCAGATTGAGGTTGGGGTTCAATCCCATCGCGGGTTAAATGCATCGTGGCGTTTTAAAGGCAATTGAGTCGACATATACAGCGTTTATTGTGAATGGGAACATTGCCTTAAAAAGCCTCAATGGCCATAACCTGCGATCGGATTGGATCCCGGCCAAAGTCCAACTAGGCTGCGAGTTAGAGCTCTTCACCACAAGATGAGGGAGAGATGAGGAGAAAGGTTTACAGGGAGAGGAGAAAGAGTTACGCATCTGGTCCATTTTTGGATCCCTCTCTTTTCTGTTTAAACAACTTCAAATCTGAAATGGGCAGAGAGAGAGATGATGTCACTCAGAACATGTGAACCCATTGTACCTATACAACGCTTTTTGGGAGGAGGAGGAGGGGGGGAGGAAGGGGGAGAGAGGGGAGGGGTTGGGTGTTTTGGGTAAAGGGAGTAGGGGAGAAACAAGAGTGGAGGGGGGGAGGAAGGGGGAGAGAGGGGAGGGGTTGGGTGTTTTGGGTAAAGGGAGTAGGGGAGAAACAACAACATTGTTTGTTTTGCACCTTAGACTTTTCTACTCCATTGTACATCTATTGACAGTCGCCAACTCGGTGACAAACGGCTGTATATAAAAAGTAATAAACCTCTTTACAAATGTTCCCTTTCTCAGGCCTCGTGTTTATTGAAAATGAAGCTCAGAACTCCATGAAAATGTTATTCATCTGTATGTTCTCAAAAAACAAAGCATTGAAAGAAATGTATTGGGACAGTGCCATTTATTGTTGTTCTGGCTCTGTATGTATTGGGACAGTGCCATTTATTGTTGTTCTGGCTCTGTATGTATTGGGACAGTGCCATTTATTGTTGTTCTGGCTCTGTATGTATTGGGACAGTGCCATTTATTGTTGTTCTGGCTCTGTATGTATTGGGACAGTGCCATTTATTGTTGTTCTGGCTCTGTATGTATTGGGACAGTGCCATTTATTGTTGTTCTGGCTCTGTATGTATTGGGACAGTGCCATTTATTGTTGTTCTGGCTCTGTATGTATTGGGACAGTGCCATTTATTGTTGTTCTGGCTCTGTATGTATTGGGACAGTGCCATTTATTGTTGTTCTGGCTCTGTATGTATTGGGACAGTGCCATTTATTGTTGTTCTGGCTCTGTATGTATTGGGATAGTGCCATTTATTGTTGTTCTGGCTCTGTAAGTATTGGGATAGTGCCATTTATTGTTGTTCTGGCTCTGTATGTATTGGGATAGTGCCATTTATTGTTGTTCTGGCTCTGTATGTATTGGGATAGTGCCATTTATTGTTGTTCTGGCTCTGTATGTATTGGGACAGTGCCATTTATTGTTGTTCTGGCTCTGTAAGTATTGGGATAGTGCCATTTATTGTTGTTCTGGCTCTGTATGTATTGGGATAGTGCCATTTATTGTTGTTCTGGCTCTGTATGTATTGGGATAGTGCCATTTATTGTTGTTCTGGCTCTGTATGTATTGGGACAGTGCCATTTATTGTTGTTCTGGCTCTGTATGTATTGGGACAGTGCCATTTATTGTTGTTCTGGCTCTGTATGTATTGGGATAGTGCCATTTATTGTTGTTCTGGCTCTGTATGTATTGGGATAGTGCCATTTATTGTTGTTCTGGCTCTGTGTGTATTGGGACAGTGCCATTTATTGTTGTTCTGGCTCTGTATGTATTGGGACAGTGCCATTTATTGTTGTTCTGGCTCTGTATGTATTGGGACAGTGCCATTTATTGTTGTTTTGGCTCTGTATGTATTGGGACAGTGCCATTTATTGTTGTTCTGGCTCAGTATGTATTGGGATAGTGCCATTTATTGTTGTTCTGGCTCTGTATGTATTGGGACAGTGCCATTTATTGTTGTTCTGGCTCTGTATGTATTGGGACAGTGCCATTTATTGTTGTGCTGGCTCTGTATGTATTGGGACAGTGCCATTTATTGTTGTTTTGGCTCTGTATGTATTGGGATAGTGCCATTTATTGTTGTTTTGGCTCTGTATGTATTGGGACAGTGCCATTTATTGTTGTTCTGGCTCTGTATGTATTGGGACAGTGCCATTTATTGTTGTTTTGGCTCTGTATGTATTGGGATAGTGCCATTTATTGTTGTTCTGGCTCTGTATGTATTGGGATAGTGCCATTTATTGTTGTTTTGGCTCTGTATGTATTGGGACAGTGCCATTTATTGTTGTTCTGGCTCTGTACTCCAGCACTTTGGATTTGAAGTGATACAATGACAGATGTTAAAGTGCAGACTCAGCTTTAATTTGAGGGTATTTTCATCCATATCGGGGGAACCGGTTAGAAATGACAGCACTTGTTGTACGTAGTCCGCCCATTTTAGGGAACAAATTTACTTATGTGTATTAAAGTAGCAAAAAATGTAGTATTTGGTCCCATATTTCCAGCACACAATGACTACATCAAACGTGTGACTCTATAAACTGTTTTGGTTGTGTTTCAGATTATTTTGAATGGTAGATAATGTATTGTCACTTTTATTGTAAATAAGAATATACGCTTTTAAACACTTCTACATTAATGTGGATGCTACCGCATTAATCTAGCATTTTTGGGGGTATGATATTTATGCCTCTTAACTTTCTCACTCGTTATTCACGATTCATTCAGGATTATAAGTAATCATGGTAGGGTCCACATTAATTGCGTTAGGAATACGGGACCAAATTCCAAGTGAATTTGGAGTACAGCGCCAAAACAACACAAATGTTCACTGTCCCAATACTTGTGGTTCTCACGTTATATAAGAAAACAGTCAATCAAAACGTGCTAACTGCTAGCTGATGAAACAACAACATGCTAGTCCCATCAATGCAGGAATAAACCCAATAATGCTGTAGCTTGTTTTTTAGATCTGCTGGGGATTGTCTCATTTGATCGGATTCATCTGGATGGGTCTGAAGCAATGGAAGATGACAACCACGTTATCAATTACGCATCAGCTGTCAGAGCAGCTTACCGATCATTGCACCTGCACAAATGTGTGCAGAACGGGCAACGGCCTTGTATCAATTGAATTTGTTCAACTTCTGCATCATCTCTGGCCTCCTTTTGAAAAAAGTTAAAGGTAATCGAGGAGATGGAAAGTGGATGAAAATGTGCTTATTTGAAATGACTCTCCTTGTGCAATCGCGCGTCATCAGGCAAATGACATTTACAGGGTTGAACTTTAAAATAAATGTAGAAAGTGATAACACATTTAGCTAGTTGTGCAAGATGTTATAAATTAACAGGTAAGTAGCGTGTTGTTTTTAAATGAACAACAGCTGATTCAAAGGTGGCGTTGGCAGATTTCAAAACTCTTCTGCAAATGAACTCTGGTAGGACACACTTGTGCTTCCTCGCTAAAACTGGGCAATCAAGGAACGAATTGACACACTCCTCGACCACTTATCGGTTTCCAGGCCACGTAGGAGAGCGGTCAGAGGACAGATATTTTCCCAAATGAGAAAAGGTTCATGCCGCTGCGGTTAAATCCCTGCAATGTAGCCAAGAGGTCGTGGGTTAGCTCTTCATCTCTTGCTCTTTAGTTTCTTCAATTGTCGATGTCAAAGATAGGTGTTTCAACCGTGAAGGAGTTGGTGGCTTTGGGGTTTGATACCTGCCTTGCTATCAAGCGGTTATCGGTTTGAGCCTCATCTCTTGCGTTTTAGTGTACATTTCTGCAACTATCAACGTCAAATAAACAAAGAGAAGTGCGTATTGTGTTGAAGGAGTCTGTGGCGTAAGAATCTCACCCCGTAAAGGTTGTGGGATTGAACCAAGGAAGACGTGAAGGGATGATTGGCTGGCGGGTGCAGGCAGAAGGGCCTGAGAAGTAGGGGTGGGTAAAACCTGGGGTTCCCCCCGTGCAATTTCTGAACTGTGGTAATGGGGCAAAATTAGGTGCTTAGTTTTTAATAGAACATGCCTATATTAAACTAAGTGCCTGATATTCCATAACCACTGGTGTTCACAGGCAGGTGTACCCCCAAACATTACCCCCACCAGCTATCACCTTCCCACAACTCTGTGGTTAACAGGTGAGATCATTACACCTGTACCACCACATCCTTCACACGTTCAACACATCTAGTAATATACAGGTCATTGGGAAAGTATTCAGACTCCTTGATTTTGGCTCCTCATTTTGTTACGTTACAGCCTTACTCTAAAATGTAGTAAATAGTTGTTTTTTTCTGCTCAGCAATCTTCACACAATGCCTCACATTTACATAAGTATTCAGACCCTTTACTCAGTACTTTGTTGAAGCACCTTTGGCAGGGATTACAACCTCAAGTCTTCTTGGGTATGACGCTACAAGCTTGGCATACCTGTATTTGAGAAGTTTCTCCCATTCTTCTCTGCAGATCCTCTCAAGCTCTGTCAGGTTGTATGGAGAGCGTCGCTGCAAAGCTATTTTCAGGTCTTTACAGAGATGTTTGATCGGGTTCAAGTCTAGGCTCTGGCTGGGCCACTCAAGGACATTCAGAGACTTGTCCCGAAGTCACTCCTGTGTTGTCTTGGCTGTGTGCTTAGGGTCGTTGTCCTTTTGGAAGGTGAACCTTCGCCCCAGTCTGAGGGCTCTGGAGCAGGTTCTATTCAAGTTTCTCTCGGTTCTTTGCTCCATTCATCTTTCCCTCGATCCTGACTAGTCTCCCAGTCCATATTGCTGAAAAACAACCCCACAGCATGATGCTGCCACCACCACCCTGCTTCACTGTAGGGATGGTGCCAGGTTTCCTCCAGATGTGAAGCTTGTCATTCAGGCCAAAGAGTTCAATCTTGGTTTCATCAGACCACATCATCTTGTTTCTCATGGTATGAGAGTTTTAGGTGCCCTTTGGCAAACTCCAAGCACGCTGTCATGTGCCTTTAACAGAGGAGTGGCTTCCGTCTGGCCATTCTACCATAAAGGCCTGATTGGTGGAGTGCTCCAGAGATGGTTGTCCTTCTGGAAGGTACTCCCATCTCCACAGAGGAACTCTGTCAGAGTGACCATCAGGTTGTTGGTTACCTCCCTGACCAAGGTCCTTCTCACCCAATTGCTCAGTTTGGCCGGGCGGCCAGCTCTAGGAATATTCTCTGTGGTTCCAAACTTCTTCCATTTAAGAATGATGGAGGCCACTGTGTTCTTGGGGACCTTCAATGCTGCAGACATTTTTTGGTACCCTTCCCCAGATCTGTGCCTCGACACAATCCTGTCTCAGACCTCTACGGATAATTCCTTCGACCTCATGGCTTGGTCTTTGCCCTGACATGCACTGTCACCTGTGGGACCTTATATAGACAGGTGTGTGCCTTTCCAAATCATGTCCAATCAATGGAATTTACCACAGGTGGACTCCATGTTGTAGAAACATCTCAAGGATAATCAATGGAAACAGGATGCAACTGAGCTAAATTTTGAGTCTCATAAACAAAGTCTCTGAATACTTATGTAAATTTGGTATTTCTGCCTTGTTTTTTTGCAAAAATGTATAAATACCTGTTTTGGCTTTGTCGTTATGGGGTGTTGTGTGTAGATTGATGAGGAAAAACATGTATTTAATCAATTTTCGAGGCTGTAACTTAACAAAATGTTGAAAAACGGAAGTGGTCTGAATGCTTTCCAAAATGCACTGTATATTTGACATCGACAATTGAGGAAACCTACCACACTCAAGTTCCTTGCCTGGCCATGACCCTGCACCCTGCGCTTCAGGGCTGACATCCTTACACCAAAGCCACCAACTCCTTCACACCTAAAAAAATGCTTCTCTTTGTATGTTTGACATCGAGAGTTCTGCAAACGTTCATTAAAGTAGAAGAGATGTTGGCTCGAAACGATTAGTTCTTAGCCAATCAAATCTGCTAATTGGTGATGACATGTTAGTCATTCACTTGATGAAAACCATTCACTTGGATTTGAACATACCAATCACTCAGTTGGAAGGAGCAAGGTATTGGGAACAGGAGCATTGTTAGTTAAATTCCCATGTGTGCCATTACTAAGTACATATTTACTGTGAGCTGGGTAGGTTTTAAAAAAGCATTTATCCAACCTCTCCTCTTTCTCAGCCCCACCCCCAGCCATTCCATGTACTTGATCTATTCCAGAGCTAACACAGCTGATTCAACTCGTCAACTAATCATCAAGCCATTGAAGAAAGTGAAAAATTTATTGAGCAGATACAATGATGACAACCAACATGTAGATTTAGGGGAGTGATTTATTCCCAGAATGCATGTTAAGTGCGCTACGCTTTCTGTTGAGGACTACATAACATTTTTCTTTTTTTTAACCAAAATTCAAACAAACCAAAAAACCATGAATAAAACTGTGAGGTCAACTTCACATGGTCGTAGTCATCAACAGTGAATCTCCTTCACAAATATATTGGATTCTCTTGACCATAATAACAGACGAGACATCTCTAGAAAACTAAGAACAAGCCAAATATAAGCAGATATATGTACAAAACAACATGAAGAACAGACAGGCAGGCCAGTGTGTGTCTGGATGTATCAGATAGGCCTACCATCATCATGAATGGAACTGACTCACTGGAAGGCTAGAGATTGACTCTGAGCATTGGTCTGTAGACTAGTACTGTCTCATTCAAGACATCCCTAGCAAGTCTGTATGGCCCAATGTGTGAAGATGGTCGACTTCACTCTAGACTGTACTCTTCAAGATGACTACATCCTTAGTGCAAATTAAACATCTTGGGATATTTGAGAAGGGAAGGAAAGCTACTTACCAATGTTGTAGATTTGATAATGAGTGATCCTTTCCAGTGAAACAATGGATACAACTAAAAGTAGCCTACGTAAAAGTCTATGATACTTAAAGCTATACACTGAAATATCGCTGATACATGAGAAGCAAGCAATGGTATTGAGAAACTCTCTGCGTCATTGTACTGTTATGAGAGGATTCAGTGGAGGAGACCAAAAAAACAACTGTGTATGTTTTGGTATCAGTGTAAAATACTCACACTCACGTGAAGGACTATATACAGTGAGAGGTTGTTCGTATATACAAATCTATGTACACAAGACAAATTATATGGGGAGAAATACCACCAGTAACTCTGCCTAACATAGGCTCAATAATGACAGCCACACCATCTCCATGACGGCGACTTTGTCTCTGGGGAAATGAACTCACGTTGACCTCTGACCCGGGGGCTATCTTGGGGTTGGGGTCAAACTGTTATTAGTAAATTAAAAAAGAGGAAATGCACAGGAAATGTGGGATTTTGATGAGAGGTTTGGCTGGAGTTGTAGTTCATGTTAAATGAGCAGAGGAGTCCACTTGTTTTTAGGCACCGTGGGGCAAACAATTGCTTTCTAACCGGGGGACATGCTGTAAATGTGCTGAACTATCACACAACCACACACCATTCTACGTGTCACTCTTTTAACCTGCTCATCAAGTACCATAAAACATTATTTTTTTATTATACAAAGACTTCATCTTTAAAAAATAAAAAAAAGATTAAAATATGAATTACTAAAGAGCATTCTTATACACTGTTGTATGATGAAAAGGAAACATTAACAAGGATTGCATGTCAATAATGGTGAATGAAAGAGGATTTTCCCACACGCTTCATTTTAGCTCAACGGCAAGTACCTGTATCTGGGATTTATAAACAGAGCAACACCACCCCCTAGTGCCTAAATGGGTAGTTGCATTCTTCTCACAAAGGCAAACCTGTCTCAGTTCGGACTGCTTCCGTTCCACGTCCTATCCTTCATATAACTTCCCTGCAGATTTAAAGTGGGCGCTCTATCTCATTCTTTCCCGAATAAGAGTGTTATTGCATTTGAAGTGTGAGAGAGAGAGAAAGAGCCAATTATAAATTGCTTCTTTTAAAAACATTGCTTCTCTTTATTTGGTAGTAATGGAGGTGTTAACAACTCCACCTCTCTTTTCTCCACTGCTAAACTATGCCCATCCAGAACTATTTTACCAAACTGTACTTCTCAAGGCTATGGCCTGGTCATTGCGTGGTTCTGTTTTGGTGATACTGTGGACAGCACACCACAATCCTCCTACTACTGGTGAACTAGGATACACTACGTTACCAAAAGTATGTGGACATATGCTCATCGAAGATCTCATTCAAAAATCATGGGCATTAATATGGAGTTGGTCCCCCCTTTGCTGCTATAACAGCCTCCACTCTTCTGGGAAGGCTTTCCACTAGATGTTGGAACATTGCTGCAGGGACTTGCTTCCATTCAGCCACAAGAGCATTAGTGAGGTCGTGCACTGATGTTGGGAGTTTAGGCTTGGCTCGCAGTTGGCGTTCCAATTCATCCCAAAGGTGTTCGATAGGGTTGAGGTCAGGCCTCTGTGCAGGCCAGTCAAGTTCTTCCACACCGATCTCGACAAACCATTTCTGTATGGACTTCACTTTGTGCACGGGGACATTGTCATGCTGAAACAGGAAAGGGCCTTCCTCAAACTGTTACCACAAAGTTTGAAGCACAGAAATGCATTAGGCGGTCCCGTTCTGTGAGGTTGCGGGGTCTACCACTTCGTGGGGGAAGCTCTAGCAGGGCAGAAATTTGACGAACTGACTTGTTGGAAAGATGGCATCCAACATTGAAAGTAACTGAGCTCTTCGGTAATGCAATTCTACTGCCAATGTTTGTCTATGGCGATTGCATGGCTGTGTGCTCAATTTTATACACCTGTCAGCAACGGGTGTGGCTGAAATAGCCAAATCTACTAATTTGATGGGCTGTCCACATACTCTTGTATATACAGTGCATTTGGAAAGTATTCAGACCCTTTGACTTTTTCCACATTTTGTTACCTTATTCTAAAATTGATTAAATGCATTTTTTCCCTCGTCAATCTACACACAATACCCCATAAAGACAAAATGAAAACAGTATTTTAGAAATGTTTGTAAATGTATTCAAATAAAAAAACTAAAATACCTTATTTCCATAAGTATTCAGACTCTTTGCTATGAGACTCTAAATTGAGCTCAGGTGCATCCTGTTTCCATTGATCATCCTGGAGATGTTTCTACAACTTGATTCAAGTCCACCTGTGGTAAATTCATTTGATTAGACATGATTTGGAAAGGCCTGTCTATATAAGATCCCACAGTTGACAGTGAAGGTCAGAGCAAAAACAAAGCCATGAGGTGGAAGGAATTGTCCGTAAAGGGACAGGATTGTGTCGAGGCACTGATCTGGGGAAGAGTACCAAACATTTCTGCCACATTGAAGGTCCCCAACAACACAGTGGCCTCATTCTTAAATGGAAGAAGTTCGGAACCACCAAGACTCTTCCTAGAGCTGTCCGCCTGGCCAAACTGGGGCAGAATGACCTTGGTCAGGGAGGTGACCAAGAACCCGATGGTCACTCTGACAGAGCTCCAGAGTTCCTCTACGGAGATGGGAGAACCTTCCAGAAGGACAACCATCTCTGCAGCACTCCACTAATCAGGCCTTTATGGTAAAGCCACTATAGGCACCTTAAGGACTCAGACCATGAGAAACAAGATTCTCTGGTTTGATGAATCAAACATTGAACTCTTTGGCCTGAATGCCAAGTGTCACATCTGGAGGAAACCTGGTATCATCTTTAAAGTGAAGCATGGTGGTGGCAGCATCATGCTGCGGGGATGGGGAGACTAGTCAGGTTCGAGGGAAAAATCAATGGAAAGTACAGAGAGCTCCTTGATGAAAACCTGCTCCAGAGCACTCAGGTCCTCAGACTGGGGTGAAGGTTCACCTTCCAACAGGAAAATGACCCTAAGCACACAGCCAAGACAACACAGGAGTGGCTTCGGGACAAGTCTTTGAATGTCCTTGAGTGGCCCAGTCAGAGCTCGGATTTGAACCCAATCGAACATCTCTGGAGAGACCTGAAAATAGCTGTGCAGCGACGTTCCCCATCCAACCTGACAGAGCTTGAGAGGATCTGCAGAAAAGAATGGGAGAAACTCCTCAAATGCAGGTGTTCCAAGCTTGTAGCGTCATACCCAAGAAGACTCGAGGCTGTAATCACTGCCAGAGGTGCTTCAACAAAGTACTGAGTAAAAGGTCTGAATATCTATGTTGCAAAAAAAAATACAACCTGTTTTTACTTTGTCATTATGGGGTATTGTGATGTCATTATGGGGTATTGTGATGTCATTATGGGGTATTGTGATGTCATTATGGGGTATTGTGTGTAGATTGATGAGGGGGAAAAACTATTCAATCCATTTTAGAATAAGGCTGGAACGTAACAACATTGTGAAAATGCACTGTATAGCGTATCTGGAAACTACCTGATGAGGGTCAGGGAAAGACGAGTCTTACAGTCCTGAGCATTCTAAATAGCAGGCCAGTAGGCGGGGCGTTCTCTGTGATTTCACCGGATTTCTCTTTCCTCACTGGGTGGCGTCCAATCATTCTCCGAGGGGTTTAGCCAATGAGAATACACAGAGCAGTCATGACACTGGGTACAAGGACACAAGGACACTAGGTGCAAAGGACGCTGGTGCAAAGGACACTGGTGCAAAGGACACTGGGTGCAAAGGACACTGGGTAAAAAGCAGAGTTGGCCCACACCCCCGATGTTACAGTAACGCAGTGGAGGACGGGATAGAGAGACGAGCAGAACGGAGGATATGTGTCCCTCTGAGCGAGAGACGGAAACAAGGGAGCAAGGGGCCGTGGAGAGGAATCAGAGAGGAGAGGACAGAGAGGGACTAATGCTAGACTGTAGTACTGTGGTGCTTTCTCTCTTCCTCTGTACGGGGAGCGGTGGATTGGTTGGTCAGACAGAGCGACAGAGGAGGAAGGCAGATTAGAGTTCCCTGTGCTCGTTAGCATGGCTAGCTGATTAGCGTGTCTGTGTTCAGCCATCAGCTGGTCAGGTAGCTGTGCAGCTCTCTGGAGTTGATGCTCAGCACCACGCCCGAGTGGTTACCTAGCAACAAGGAGAGAGAGGAAGTAGTGAGACCAGAGTCAAGGGTCGGTTGGTTTTAAAAGAGAAAATACCACCTGCTTCTTTATCTTGCAACATTAAAGCATTTCCTTGATCGTTCTTTTCTCTTTGACTAGATGACTGGTTGGTTCTCTTTCAACCAACCCATAGCTCTGATTTTAATTAATACTTTGACTAGATGACTGGTTGGTTCTCTTTCAACCAACCCATAGCTCTGATTTTAATTAATACTTTGACTAGATGACTGGTTGGTTCTCTTTCAACCAACCCATAGCTCTGATTTTAATTAATACTTTGACTAGATGACTGGTTGGTTCTCTTTCAACCAACCCATAGCTCTGATTTTAATTAATACTTTGACTAGATGACTGGTTGGTTCTCTTTCAACCAACCCATAGCTCTGATTTTAATTCATACTTTGACTAGATGACTGGTTGGTTCTCTTTCAACCAACCCATAGCTCTGATTTTAATTAATACTTTGACTAGATGACTGGTTGGTTCTCTTTCAACCAACCCATAGCTCTGATTTTAATTAATACTTTGACTAGATGACTGGTTGGTTCTCTTTCAACCAACCCATAGCTCTGATTTTAATTAATACTTTGACTAGATGACTGGTTGGTTCTCTTTCAACCAACCCATAGCTCAGATTTTAATTAATACTTTGACTAGATGACTGGTTGGTTCTCTTTCAACCAACCCATAGCTCTGATTTTAATTAATACTTTGACTAGATGACTGGTTGGTTCTCTTTCAACCAACCCATAGCTCTGATTTTAATTAATATTTCCGATTGATATAGGTATTAGAATGCTTAAAATGTTTTACCTTTAATTCACAATATCATTATGAGTTTAGTAGCTTTTATGAACAATATAACAGCAAATAGGGAATACCTTGCATTGTTAACTGTTCTGTTAACTGTTCTGTTAACTGTTCTGTTAACTGTTCTGTTAACTGTTCTGTTAACTGTTCTGTTAACTGTTCTGTTAACTGTTCTGTTAACTGTGGTAGCAGGCTGTTCTGTTAACTGTTCTGTTAACTGTTCTGTTAACTGTTCTGTTATCTGTTCTGTTATCTGTTCTGTTATCTGTTCTGTTATCTGTTCTGTTACTGTTCTGTTAACTGTTCTGTTAACTGTTCTGTTAACTGTTCTGTTAACTGTTCTGTTATCTGTTCTGTTAACTGTTCTGTTAACTGTTCTGTTAACTGTTCTGTTAACTGTCCTGTTAACTGTTCTGTTAACTGTTCTGTTAACTGTTCTGTTAACTGTTCTGTTAACTGTTCTGTTAACTGTTCTGTTAACTGTGGTAGCAGGCTGTTCTGTTAACTGTTCTGTTAACTGTTCTGTTAACTGTTCTGTTATCTGTTCTGTTATCTGTTCTGTTATCTGTTCTGTTATCTGTTCTGTTAACTGTTCTGTTAACTGTTCTGTTATCTGTTCTGTTATCTGTTCTGTTATCTGTTCTGTTAACTGTTCTGTTAACTGTTCTGTTAACTGTTCTGTTAACTGTTCTGTTAACTGTTCTGTTATCTGTTCTGTTAACTGTTCTGTTAACTGTTCTGTTAACTGTGGTAGCAGGCTGTTCTGTTAACTGTTCTGTTAACTGTTCTGTTAACTGTTCTGTTAACTGTTCTGTTAACTGTTCTGTTATCTGTTCTGTTATCTGTTCTGTTAACTGTTCTGTTAACTGTTCTGTTAACTGTTCTGTTAACTGTTCTGTTAACTGTCCTGTTAACTGTTCTGTTAACTGTTCTGTTAACTGTCCTGTTATCTGCCTGGGCTTGTGAGTGGTAGCAGGCTGTTCTGTTAACTGTCCTGTTAACTGTTCTGTTAACTGTTCTGTTAACTGTTCTGTTATCTGCCTGGGCTTGTGAGTGGTAGCAGGCTGTTCTGTTAACTGACTGGGCTTGTGAGTGGTAGCAGGCTGTTCTGTTATCTGCCTGGGCTTGTGAGTGGTAGCAGGCTGTTCTGTTAACTGACTGGGCTTGTGAGTGGTAGCAGGCTGTTCTGTTAACTGGCTGGGCTTGTGAGTGGTAGCAGGCTGTTCTGTTATCTGCCTGGGCTTGTGAGTGGTAGCAGGCTGTTCTGTTAACTGTTCTGTTAACTGTTCTGTTAACTGTGGTAGCAGGCTGTTCTGTTAACTGTTCTGTTAACTGTTCTGTTAACTGTTCTGTTAACTGTTCTGTTAACTGTTCTGTTATCTGTTCTGTTATCTGTTCTGTTAACTGTTCTGTTAACTGTTCTGTTAACTGTTCTGTTAACTGTTCTGTTAACTGTTCTGTTAACTGTCCTGTTAACTGTTCTGTTAACTGTTCTGTTAACTGTTCTGTTAACTGTGGTAGCAGGCTGTTCTGTTAACTGTTCTGTTAACTGTTCTGTTAACTGTTCTGTTATCTGTTCTGTTAACTGTTCTGTTAACTGTTCTGTTATCTGTTCTGTTATCTGTTCTGTTAACTGTTCTGTTAACTGTTCTGTTAACTGTTCTGTTAACTGTTCTGTTAACTGTTCTGTTAACTGTTCTGTTAACTGTCCTGTTAACTGTTCTGTTAACTGTTCTGTTAACTGTTCTGTTAACTGTTCTGTTAACTGTTCTGTTAACTGTCCTGTTAACTGTTCTGTTAACTGTCCTGTTAACTGTTCTGTTAACTGTTCTGTTAACTGTTCTGTTAACTGTTCTGTTAACTGTTCTGTTAACTGTCCTGTTAACTGTTCTGTTAACTGTTCTGTTAACTGTCCTGTTATCTGCCTGGGCTTGTGAGTGGTAGCAGGCTGTTCTGTTAACTGTCCTGTTAACTGTTCTGTTAACTGTTCTGTTAACTGTTCTGTTATCTGCCTGGGCTTGTGAGTGGTAGCAGGCTGTTCTGTTAACTGACTGGGCTTGTGAGTGGTAGCAGGCTGTTCTGTTATCTGCCTGGGCTTGTGAGTGGTAGCAGGCTGTTCTGTTAACTGACTGGGCTTGTGAGTGGTAGCAGGCTGTTCTGTTAACTGGCTGGGCTTGTGAGTGGTAGCAGGCTGTTCTGTTATCTGCCTGGGCTTGTGAGTGGTAGCAGGCTGTTCTGTTAACTGTTCTGTTATCTGCCTGGGCTTGTGAGTGGTAGCAGGCTGTTCTGTTATCTGCCTGGGCTTGTGAGTGGTAGCAGGCTGTCCTGTTATCTGCCTGGGCTTGTGAGTGGTAGCAGGCTGTTCTGTTATCTGCCTGGGCTTGTGAGTGGTAGCAGGCTGTCCTGTTATCTGCCTGGGCTTGTGAGTGGTAGCAGGCTGTTCTGTTATCTGCCTGGGCTTGTGAGTGGTAGCAGGCTGTTCTGTTAACTGTTCTGTTATCTGCCTGGGCTTGTGAGTGGTAGCAGGCTGTTCTGTTATCTGCCTGGGCTTGTGAGTGGTAGCAGGCTGTCCTGTTATCTGCCTGGGCTTGTGAGTGGTAGCAGGCTGTTCTGTTATCTGCCTGGGCTTGTGAGTGGTAGCAGGCTGTCCTGTTATCTGCCTGGGCTTGTGAGTGGTAGCAGGCTGTCCTGTTATTTGCCTGGGCTTGTGAGTGGTAGCAGGCTGTCCTGTTATCTGCCTGGGCTTGTGAGTGGTAGCAGGCTGTCCTGTTATCTGCCTGGGCTTGTGAGTGGTAGCAGGCTGTTCTGTTATCTGCCTGGGCTTGTGAGTGGTAGCAGGCTGTTCTGTTATCTGCCTGGGCTTGTGAGTGGTAGCAGGCTGTTCTGTTAACTGTTCTGTTATCTGCCTGGGCTTGTGAGTGGTAGCAGGCTGTTCTGTTATCTGCCTGGGCTTGTGAGTGGTAGCAGGCTGTTCTGTTATCTGCCTGGGCTTGTGAGTGGTAGCAGGCTGTTCTGTTAACTGACTGGGCTTGTGAGTGGTAGCAGGCTATTCTGTTAACTGACTGGGCTTGTGAGTGGTAGCAGGCTGTTCTGTTATCTGCCTGGGCTTGTGAGTGGTAGCAGGCTGTTCTGTTAACTGGCTGGGCTTGTGAGTGGTAGCAGGCTGTTCTGTTAACTGGCTGGGCTTGTGAGTGGTAGCAGGCTGTTCTGTTAACTGACTGGGCTTGTGAGTGGTAGCAGGCTGTTCTGTTAACTGACTGGGCTTGTGAGTGGTAGCAGGCTGTCCTGTTATCTGCCTGGGCTTGTGAGTGGTAGCAGGCTGTCCTGTTATCTGCCTGGGCTTGTGAGTGGTAGCAGGCTGTCCTGTTATCTGCCTGGGCTTGTGAGTGGTAGCAGGCTGTCCTGTTATCTGCCTGGGCTTGTGAGTGGTAGCAGGCTGTCCTGGCAACTGGCTGGGCTTGTGAGTGGTAGCAGGCTGTTCTGTTATCTGCCTGGGCTTGTGAGTGGTAGCAGGCTGTCCTGTTATCTGCCTGGGCTTGTGAGTGGTAGCAGGCTGTCCTGTTATCTGCCTGGGCTTGTGAGTGGTAGCAGGCTGTTCTGTTATCTGCCTGGGCTTGTGAGTGGTAGCAGGCTGTTCTGTTATCTGCCTGGGCTTGTGAGTGGTAGCAGGCTGTTCTGTTAACTGTTCTGTTATCTGCCTGGGCTTGTGAGTGGTAGCAGGCTGTTCTGTTATCTGCCTGGGCTTGTGAGTGGTAGCAGGCTGTTCTGTTATCTGCCTGGGCTTGTGAGTGGTAGCAGGCTGTTCTGTTAACTGACTGGGCTTGTGAGTGGTAGCAGGCTATTCTGTTAACTGACTGGGCTTGTGAGTGGTAGCAGGCTGTTCTGTTATCTGCCTGGGCTTGTGAGTGGTAGCAGGCTGTTCTGTTAGTAGTAGTGGGGGTTAGTCCTAATCCTGATCAGGGAACAGAAGGCGGGGCTACCTTCTGCGTTACCTAGAGTCTGTGAGTCCAGGTCGTCGTCGATAAACTCCTCCCCCTGGATGATGTGCTGCGTGTCCTCACTGTGATTGACAGGGCTGGTCATCTCCTGCTCCTTCTCATTGTGCATCTGGGCGTACACGTTCCGGCCGGGCAGCTTTCTGAAAAACAGCGGAGGATAGGCATCCTCAGTCCTAAGCCAAGGACTGTGGGATTTGTAGTTTTGATAAGAGGTTTGGCTGGAGTTGTAGTTCATGTTAATGAGTGACAGATTGTGGACTTTGTGCATCGGATGCAAAGTATGTGCTATTGGTGTAACTGGTGAACAAAACACAAATCATGCACAACATATTCATGTCGAATCTAGATTCATCAAGTACATGCATTTATGTATTCTATAGACAGTATATATACAGTTGAAGTCGGAAGTTTACACACACTTAGGTTGGAGTCATTAAAACTCGTTTTTCACCCACTCCACAAATGTCAAGTTAAAAAACTATAGTTTAGGCAAGTCGGTTAGGACATCTACTTTGTGCATGACACAAGTAATTTTTCCAACAATTGTTTACAGACAGATTATTTCACTGTATCACAATTCCAGTGGGTCAAAAGTTTACAAACACTAAGTTGACTGTGCCTTTAAACAGCTTGGAAAATTCCTGAAAATGATGTCATGGCTTTAGAAGCTTCTGATAGGCTAATTGACATCATTTGAGTCATTTGGAGTTGTACCCGTGGATGTATTTCAAGGCCTACCTTCGAATTCCATGCCTCTTTGCTTGACATCATGGGAAAATCAAAAGAAATCAGCCAAGACCTCAACTTCCTCCAAAGATTTTCTATGAGGTTGAGATCTGGAGACTGGCTAGGCCACTCCAGGACCTTGAAATGCTTCTTACGAAGCCACTCCTTCGTTGCCCGGGCGGTGTGTTTGGGATCATTGTCATGCTGAAAGACCCAGCCACGTTTCATCTTCAATGCCCTTGCTGATGGAAGGAGATTTTCACTCAAAATCTCACGATACATGGCCCCATTAATTCTTTCCTCTACACGGATCAGTCATCCTGGTCCCTTTGCAGAAAAACAGCCCCAAAGCATGATGTTTCCACCCCCATGCTTCACAGTAGGTATGGTGTTCTTTGGATGCAACTCAGCATTCTTTGTCCTCCAAACACGACGAGTTGGAGTTTTTACCAAAAAGTTATATTTTGGTTTCATCTGATCATATGACATTCTCCCAATCTTCTTCTGGATCATCCAAATGCTCTCTAGCAAACTTCAGACGGGCCTGGACATGTACTGTCTTACATTACAATTGCTCCCACAGTTGATTTCTTCAAACCAAGCTGCTTACCTATTGCAGATTCAGTATTCCCAGCCTGGTGCAGGTCTACAATTTTGTTTCTGGTGTCCTTTGACAGCTCTTTGGTCTTGGCCATAGTGGAGTTTGGAGTGTGACTGTTTGAGGTTGTGGACAGATGTCTTTTATACTGATAACAAGTTCAAACAGGTGCCATTAATACAGGTAACGAGTGGAGAACAGAGGAGCCTCTTAAAGAAGAAGTTACAGGTCTGTGAGAGCCAGAAATCTGGCTTGTTTGTAGGTGACCAAATACTTATTTTCCACCATATTTTGCAAATAAATTCATAAAAAATCCTACAATGTGATTTTCTGGATTTTTTTTCTCATTTTGTCTGTCATAGTTGAAGTGTACCTATGATAATAATTACAGGGCTCTCTCATCTTTTTATGTGGGAGAACTTGCACAATTGGTGGCTGACTAAATACTTTTTTGCCCCACTGTTAGTGAAATAATCTGTCTGTAAACAATTGTTGGAAAAATTACTTGTGTCATGCAGAAAGTAGATGCCCTAATCAACTTGCCAAAACTATAGTTTGTTAACAAGAAATTTGTGGAGTGGTTGAAAAATGAGTTTTAATGACTCCAACCTAAGTGTATGTAAACTTCCGACTTCAACTGTATGTATTCACCTACTGTATCTTGATACATGCAGTTAAGTTTTCATCTGTAGTCATGGTTATGTTTTCATCTGTAGTCATGGTTATGTTTTCATCTGTGGTCATGGTTATGTTTTCATCTGTAGTCATGGTTATGTTTTCATCTGTAGTCATGGTTATGTTTTCATCTGTAGTCATGGTTATGTTTTCATCTGTAGTCATGGTTATGTTTTCATCTGTAGTCATGGTTATGTTTTCATCTGTAGTCATGGTTATGTTTTCATCTGTGGTCATGGTTATGTTTTCATCTGTAGTCATGGTTATGTTTTCATCTGTAGTCATGATTATGTTTTCATCTGTAGTCATGATTATGTTTTCATCTGTGGTCATGGTTATGTTTTCATCTGTAGTCATGGTTATGTTTTCATCTGTAGTCATGGTTATGTTTTCATCTGTAGTCATGGTTATGTTTTCATCTGTAGTCATGGTTATGTTTTCATCTGTAGTCATGGTTATGTTTTCATCTGTAGTCATGATTATGTTTTCATCTGTAGTCATGGTTATGTTTTCATCTGTAGTCATGATTATTTTTTCATCTGTAATCATGCAACGCTTCAGAGGAGGACTGGCCAGTAAAGTGCCCAGTGCATATCTCAGATATGTAAGTCTAAAATAGCCTGGTCCCAGATCTGTTTGTGCTTTAGTCTACTCTATTGTCATTGTCAAGTAAAATCATGTTTTACATGATAATTCCATAAGTAGTTGGCAAGAGAGCAGCAACAGACTAGCAGCCATGCAGGCTAAGTCTATAAGACCCACCTCTTGAACTTGTAGAGGATGAAGGATCCAGTAGCGAGGAGGCTGATGAGGAAGATGACAGACAGAGCCCAGACTCCAGGACCTGCCACTCCACCCTGAGAACCTGCAGGGGAGACAGACAACACACAAACATTATGATATGACACACACACACACACACACACACACACACACACACACACACACACACACACACACACACACACACACACACACACACACACACACACACACACACACACACAAGCATAGCCAACGCACATCAGATGGGAAATGAACACAGGGTAGGTAACACACACACACCTCCTGTGGATTTGGGCCCCTGAGACACAAACAAGATTATAGCTGCCATGTCACAATAAACCCCAGCAGAAATGCTAACACTCCATTCCACTCCGCTTCAATAAACACCAACAGAAATGCTAACACTCCATTCCACTCCGCTTCAATAAACACCAACAGAAATGCTAACACTCCATTCCACTCCGCTTCAATAAACCCCAGCAGAAATGCTAACACTCCATTCCCCTCCGCTTCAATAAACCCCAGCAGAAATGCTAACACTCCATTCCACTCCGCTTCAATAAACCCCAACAGAAATGCTAACACTCCATTCAACTCCGCTTCAATAAACACCAACAGAAATGCTAACACTCCATTCCACTCCGCTTCAATAAACACCAACAGAAATGCTAACACTCCATTCCACTCCGCTTCAATAAACCCCAACAGAAATGCTAACACTCCATTCCACTCCGCTTCAATAAACACCAACAGAAATGCTAACACTCCATTCCACTCCGCTTCAATAAACCCCACACAGTGTTCAACAGACAACACACGGTCAGGAGAAGAGATCCGTAACCAAACTGTCCAAGAAAAGATCAAGTTCAAAAGGAAAGGGGATAGATTTGACATCATTGAAACATATTGTTTACCTCTGCAGATTTTGTGAAAAAATATCTAACATTTTAGCAATTTAGTAGGTAAAAACTTAGGGAAATAACACTGAAAGCAGAGAGCAGGTAACAGGAACCTCAACCAATCAGATTGGAGGAAAGGTAGGCTCCTTTTGAGAAAGCAGGAAGTAAAAGTGAGAAAAAGGTTGTGTGGAGTGACTAACACGCACTGATCTCCGTCGCTCTCGTGGACGACTCATTAGCTACTAGTAATTTGAAATAGATTGATAAAAACTCAATTATCCATTCAGAGTGTAACATGAAACCAAATAATGAAATGGAGAAATGATCTATCATGAAATCATATTTACAACATCACAATGGCATGATTACAGGAATTAGAACGGTAATACAGGATGCTTTGGTTACCTGCGTTCGGGTCAGCTAGCGTCACCAACACCTGTAGACCTCCTCTTACGATGAAGCTAACGTTGTTGTCGTTGAAGGCCTGCTTGATGGCAGGGATACGCTGTGGAAGAAACACAACCTTTACACAGAGGTAAATTACTGCAGCGAGTGACATTTATTTAAACTCTACCAATATGTACTTGCTGTCAACTGTGGCAGATGTGGAAAAAAAAGTCAACAGTTGAACGAGTTGCCGAGGTAATTGGAAATAAAAAATGTTTTCATGAATTAGGCTATTTTCTCTTGACTCATATGGTTTATCGACTAGACACTCAGGGACAATATGGACACGGATATAAAAAGTGAATACTATTTATGAATCAGGATTGGGCTCGATTCCATTTCAATTCCAGTCAATTCAGGAAGAACACTGAGATTCCAATTGCAGTTCTCTTCAACGCTTTTCAATGAGGAACATTTGGAATTGGAGTTTGGTTTTAGTTTTGAATTGACTGGATTTGAAATGAAATTGACCCCAATCCGGATATGAACGGATTACCTTATCCACAAACACGCTCCTCTTATCACGCTGGCTCTCTGGTGGGAGAACGTACAGGTCAGCTGTGGTGGGCAGGCCCCGCTTCACCATGGTTACCAGGGACACCTGGGGGATACCTGTGATCTGGGGGTTAAAGGTCATGGTCAAAAACGACCCCTTATGGGACTTGTGTACCCTGTTACGACCTGGTTCATGTTCAAACTAACAAGTTCAGATAGACCCTACCCCATCTCCAAATGTGTTTTTTTCTCCCATTTCATCATGTCTATCAAATCGAATCATTGAACATATTGAGGCCAATGCAGATACTATCATGATGTTTCCTGAAGAATAGAGTGCTTGTGTTACGTTACAGCATCAGGTCATGTATGAGGTGAGTACAGTAGACCCACCTTTGCCAATATCTTGGTGACCACCTGACCCACGTCCTCCCTCCACTCTGGAATGTTGGGGTTGAGGCGGTCCAGGTTACTGCTGAAGGCAAGGGGGATGACCTGGAAATGGTCTGGGATCAAATAGAACACACAGGAAGTCAACACCAAAGGGTTACAGCATTCAGAATGGACAATAATGGAAGCCTCCATATTAATGACACCATATTCATTTCTACTGTTTGGAGTCTTTAGAATAAGTCAACAGTTTCTCATTATCCTACAACGCCTGCTTCTGCAGTATGTTTATTCTGTATCGTCAGTTCCCTTGGGGGTAAGATAATACAGTACATTTCTGCTCAGTTAGCAATCTCTCATGAATAAATCAAACTCCTCTATGGACATCGTTACCCAGTGACACAGCAGCACATGACATCATGGAGAACCCAGGAACTAGAGCTATTAAAAACAAAAAAAATAAGTAGGTCTGAAGAATAAAATAAATTCACTCGAGCACCACACACTCCCCCGATGCTCTACCGAGGTTTCCCTGTTCACAGCTTTGACCTACTACAGTAGCTACAGTATGTTGGTCTATCGTGATTCACACAATGTGTATGGAGGTTGCTTAGGATATCAAACAGCCTGGATAGGACAACGGTAGACAGTGTCCTTCGCTCCTAAAAAACTCAGATAATACTTTTATTTCCCTTTTTTCTTTTGACCCATAGACAATCAGGGGAAATGCAGAATTTCAAAAGTGTCACACAATTGGAGGGTGAATTGTAGGCTGCAATCACACCCTGTCCATTGCCACTCAACAATGCTTTTATGAGCCATCTAAAATACAGTATAGTAGTTCTCGGCAACGGCCAGACGGATCATGACGAGAGGCGGGAGTGTACTGTGTACCTCATTTCATGTTGGTTTGTGAATTTTCATAGATTTTTATTATTGGCATATTGAATTTAACATTGAGCTTCAACCAAATATACATATAACGTCATAAATAGTTGATGTACGTCTAGGTTTGCAAAGCTACTGGTACTTTACCAAAGTTACCGGAATCATCAGTAATCTATGGTAATCTATCGTAACTTCGGTCATTTATACTTGAATAACTTGTAAAAAATGTATTCATTTATATCTGTGTCCACATTGTCCATGAGTTTCTAGTAGAGAAAATAGCCTAATTAATGAAAGTAGCATCTCATCAACAATTCTGCAATTCTGCAACTCATCCAGCTAATGAGTTTTTTCCACAACTGCCACCAGTTTGATGGCAAAATATTGACAACAAATACATATTGACATAGTAAAATAAAAGTATATATATATATATATATATATATATAAAGGATATTTCATTCTGAAACCCTCATATTAAACACCATTGGTATTCACTAAGTTGATGGTTTATATTTAAGGTTTCACAGCTTTGTCATTACATTTTTTATTTGAAATTGTAATTATTTATGTGACATATTTTACATGTGATAAGGCTACACCTATGGCCAGAGATAATTACAGACACCTGCAAAAATCTATATCAAATCCTTGAAAGATACAAAAATTCTGGTATATATCATAAATAATTAGCACTGTAATGTTTCCTCTCTCTTACCGTAGACGTGGACGTTCTTGGTGTCCTGCACCATGGAGCGTCCGTTAGAGGCCTGGACGGTGACAGACACCTCTCCTTCCTCAGGGAACCTCGTTATCAGACTGTTCCCCAGGGACATCTTGGGCTGAATGGGACACATTAAAATACATTGATTCGTTCACCAGTGCGGTGAACGTGTGTGGTGTGGTGTGGTGTGTGTTAGAATACATTACCTGTAGGTTGTGTGTGTAAGGTGTGTGTTGGTATACATTACCTTTAGGTTGTCTGTGTGTGTAAGGTGTGTGTTAGTATACATTACATGTAGGTTATGTGTGTGTAAGGTGTGTGTTAGTATACATTACCTGTAGGTTGTGTGTGTGTAAGGTGTGTGTTAGTATAGATTACCTGTAGGTTGTCTGTGTGTGTAAGGTGTGTGTTAGTATACATTACCTTTAGGTTATGTGTGTGTAAGGTGTGTGTTAGTATACATTACCTGTAGGTTGTGTGTGTGTAAGGTGTGTGTTAGTATACATTACCTGTAGGTTGTGTGTGTGTGTGTGTGTGTGTGTGTGTGTGTGTGTGTGTGTGTGTGTGTGTGTGTGTGTGTGTGTGTGTGTGTGTGTGTGTGTGTGTGTGTGTGTGTGTGTGTGTGTGTGTGTGTGTGTGTGTGTGTGAGGTGTGTGTGTGAGGTGTGTGTCAGTATACATTACCTGTAGGTTGTGTGTGTGTGTGTGTGTGTGTGTGTGTGTGTGTGTGTGTGTGTGTGTGTGTGTGTGTGTGTGTGTGTGTGTGTGTGTGTGTGTGTGTGTGTGTGTGTGTGTGTGTGTGTGTGAGGTGTGTGTCAGTATACATTACCTGCAGGTTGTCTCCTATCCACCAGTAGAAGACAGTCAGGTTGGCCTCAAAGGGAAGTACCACAGCTGTCAGGTTGACTTCCTGGTTAATCCCGGCGATGGGAACTACTTCTAGGTGAACTTCCTGTAGAGGGGCTGTGACCTGGATATATATGGTGGCCTGGTCGTGTCCGGCAACGTTCTCAGCCTTGACGGTGACGCGGTAGACTCCCTGCTGTTCGTAGCGGTGCTGGATGGGTTCGTCTGTCACCGTCAGGTTCTGGTAGATGGCCCTCATCCCGTCCCCCAGATCCACCTGGTACTTAGTGCTGCTGGTGTCACCCTGGGTGAGGGAGGAGGTACAGGAAGAGAACGTCACTGAACTGAGAACTGGGATAAACTAATGCTCTATTTCATCTAGTTGCAGTTATAAGGAGTCGCGTGTGAGTCATCATAAACTTGCATTCGGAAAACAGGGGGGAAATCTCATTTTTATTTATTTATTTATTTTATTTCACCTTTATTTAACCAGGTAGGCAAGTTGAGAACAAGTTCTCATTTACAACTGCGACCTGGCCAAGATAAAGCAGAGCAGTTCGACACATACAACAACACAGAGTTACACATGGAGTAAAACAAACATACAGTCAATAATACATTAGAAAAATAAGTCTATATACAATGTGAGCAAGTGAGGTGAGATAAGGGAGGTAAGGCAAAAAAAGGCCATGGTGGCGAAGTAAATACAATATAGCAAGTAAAACACTGGAATGGTAGATTTGCAGTGGAAGAATGTGCAAAGTAGAGATAGAAATAATGGGGTGCAAAGGAGCAAAATAAATAAATACAGTAGGGGAAGAGGTAGTTGTTTGGGCTAAATTATAGGTGGGCTATGTACAGGTGCAGTAATCTGTGAGCTGCTCTTACAGCTGGTGCTTAAAGCTACTGAGGGAGATAAGTGTTTCCAGTTTCAGAGATTTTTGTAGTTCGTTCCAGTCATTGGCAGCAGAGAACTGGAAGGAGAGGCGGCCAAAGGATGAATTGGTTTTGGGGGTGACCAGAGAGATATACCTGCTGGAGCGTGTGCTACAGGTGGGTGCTGCTAGGGTGACCAGCGAGCTGAGATAAGGGGGGACTTTACCTAGCACGGTCTTGTAGATGACCTGGAGCCAGTGGGTTTGGCGACGAGTATGAAGCGAGGGCCAGCCAACGAGAGCATACAGGTCGCAGTGGTGGGTAGTATATGGGGCTTTGGTGACAAAACGGATGGCACTGTGATAGACTGCATCCAATTTATTGAGTAGGGTATTGGAGGCTATTTTGTAAATGACATGGCCCGAAGTCCAGGATAGGTAGGATGGTCAGTTTATGTTTGGCAGCATGAGTGAAGGATGCTTTGTTGCGAAATAGGAAGCCAATTCTACATTTAACTTTGGATTTGACGTGAATCTGGAAGGAGAGTTTACAGTCTAACCAGACACCTAGGTATTTGTAGTTGACCACATATTCTAAGTCAGAGCCGTCCAGAGTAGTGATGCTGGACGGGCGTGCAGCTGCAGGCAGCGATCGGTTGAAGAGCATGCATTTCGTTTGACTTGTATTTAAGAGCAGTTGGAGGCCACGGAAGGAGAGTTGTATGGCATTGAAGCTCGTCTGGAGAGTTGTTAACACAGTGTCCAAACAAGGGCCAGAAGTATACAGAATGGTGTCGTCTGCGTAGAGGTGGTTCAGAGACTCACCTGGCTATGGCTATTACTAACTGGCTATTGTTACAATCACACAGACAAAGTCACAAAAACACATACATTTACTCCACACAGCCACACACAACTACCCCACCCCCAGGATTTGCTCTCAATTCTGACATAAGTAAACAGTACCTGCTCCTGGTGGACAATGAAGGTGATGTCATCACCAGGCGCCACAGCCAGCATCTGTCCTTTGATGCCCAGCTGGAGGCCTCTGGGCGGCAGCAGAGGACAGGTGTGCTGCTTGGCGCTCTGCTGCTTGTTCACTCCCCCTTCACACAAGTTGGACACAACCTTCCTGTACCTGCAACACAGCCGTACCAACGCCAGAAAACAGGGAGACTTGTGGTGTCGTATAGGGAGGTAGAGACGGGTGTACTAAAACAATCATTATGGACTTTCCTTTATTGAGATACGGTAGGGAGAGTGGTGAAAGCAATGTGTATGTGTTAGGGTTAGGTTTTGGGTTAGGGGTTAGGGAAAATAGGAATTTGAATGGGACTGAATTGTATGTCCCCACAAGGTTAGCTGCACAAGATTGTGTGTTTGTGTGTGTGTGTGTGTGTGTGTGTGTGTGTGTGTGTGTGTGTGCAAGTCCTACTACTATTCCTCACCCAGTACTGGACTCAAAGTTGTGTCCCTGGTGACAGTCGTGAGGGGGTGAGTCTGGGTCGTGCCAGAAGTCAGCGAAGCATCTATCTCCCTCTGTTTTGAGGCTCTGGGCACGTTCAAACCCATAGTCACTGAACACACAGAGGAAGAGGAGAACGTTACCCCCAGACACTGACCTAAGGCTAGTTAGTGTTGCTCCCCCTGATGGTTGAGGTTAGGATTGGAGGATGGTAAACTGGTTCTAGAACAGTAGATAAGGGTAAACTGGTTCTAGAACAGTAGATAAGGGTAAACTGGTTCTAGAACAGTAGATAGGGGTAAACTGGTTCTAGAACAGTAGATAAGGGTAAGTTAGTCCTAGATCAGTAGATAAGGGTAAACTGGTTCTAGAACAGTAGATAAGGGTAAACTGGTCCTAGAACAGTAGATAAGGGTAAACTGGTCCGAGAACAGTAGATAGGGGTAAACTGGTTCTAGAACAGTAGATAAGGGTAAGTTAGTCCTAGAACAGTAGATAAGGGTAAACTGGTCCTAGAACAGTAGATAAGGGTAAACTGGTTCTAGAACAGTAGATAAGGGTAAACTGGTCCTAGAACAGTAGATAGGGGTAAACTGGTCCTAGAACAGTATATAAGGGTAAACTGGTCCTAGAACAGTAGATAAGGGTAAGTTCCTTCCAGTTTGCAGAGAAAGGGCAAAGGTCAAATACAGTTCATGAGCTCAATGATCGATAGACACCAACATCACACACGCCAACAGGATCAATATCAATTATCTAGTCTACATACAGCATCGATTGATTGTTTATAGTGAATTACAGTGTTATTCTCATTCAGGAACAGAGTTGGAAATGAAAGATGATCCTCATTGAAAATACTTCTATTGGATTTTCAATTCATCTCCTAAACAGAAAAGGAATCGAAGCCTAACCCTGACTGTGACGCATATCATATTTGTTTATCTCAAGTCTGTACCTTAAGTATAGTCTATTGCACTAGAGTGTGTTGGCTCTGGTGTGGTGTCTCACCAGTTGAAGTCTTTCTCGGAGCACTGGCAGGGCTTGGTAGTCAGGGCGGAGGTGTAGCTCCTCCCCTTGATACAGAACGCAGTGTCCTTCCTCTTCCTGAAACTCCTCTCCTGACCCATGATGCACTTCTCTCCCTGAGGAGGGCCAAAAGTATAAATTTTCTAACTGTAAAGGTACAGGATACACACAACATTTTTACAAAGACAGGAGTGTGTGTGTGTGTGTGTGTGTGTGTGTGCGTGTGAGTGTGTGTGTGTATGTGTGTGTGTGTGTGTGTGTGTGTGTGTGTGTGTGTGTGTGTGTGTGTGTGTGTGTGTGTGTGTGTGTGTGTGTGTGTGTGTGCGTGTGCGTGTGTGTGTGCGTGTGAGTGTGTGTGTGTGTGTGTGTATGTGTGTGTGTGAGAGTGTGAGTGTATGTGTGTGTGTGTGTGTGTGTGTGTGTGTGTGTGTGTGTGTGTGTGTGTGTGTGTGTGTGTGTGTGTGTGTGTGTGTGTGTGTGTGTGTGTGTGTGTGTGTGTGTGAGTGTATGTGTGTTGAGTACCTGCAGATCTGTGAGTTTCCAGGAGTCGTAGTCTCCCTCTGTACATTGTCTGGGGAATGACTGTCTGAAGTCCACCTTGACCAGCTCCCAGTCTGACCGATAGCTGATGTGACCGAACACCCTGGAGGGAGAGACACACAGGAGAAATACAGATCTAATATGATCATATTATCATCACTTTGATGTCTGTTTACTGTCTACTGTCTTAGAAAACTGTAGATATTTCTTCATAAAGACTCGAGACGTGACTCCTGTACCATATCCACTGTCCACGGTCTCAACCAACCCCCTCTTTAGGGAACAAGGCAGTCTGAAAGTAGCATTGTGACATGACAGCGCTCCAGCCTGACTCTTTTCATCAGCACTAATGAGTAGCGATCCACTTAAGGGCTCCTGGAAATGATACCTTTCTATAGTCCATACTTTGCATATTAAACACACAGATGCTCCAGGAAATTATGAGGGCCTCCAAAGCCATTGACTGCTCTGCACATAAGATTGGCTTGGCGTTAATGTGTTTTTATAAACTCAAAGGCATTCATAAAAGCATTGAATGATAGAAGATCAAATTGAGTTGTACAATGTATATCCACTAGGTGGCGATATACCATTAAGTAAAAAAGGAGGAAATACAAAAATGTACTTGTTTATTTAAAATGGAACAATTCCAAGTCCGCATGTTCTTTAAGGAACAAATTGATGTGAAAACATGGCATCAGTTGTGTTATGTATGCGACAATGTAACCCGGGTGTCTGGTTAGACTGTAAACTCTTCTTCCAGACTCATATCAAACATCTCCAATCCAAAATCGAATCTAGAATCGGCTTTCTAGCCTCCTTCACGCAAGCTGCCAAACTTACACTAGTAAAACTGACTATCCTACCGAACCTCGACTTCGGCGATGTCATCTACAAAATAGCTTCCAATACTCTACTTAGCAAATTTGATGTAGTCTATCACAGTGCCATCCGTTTTGTTACCAAATCAACTTATACCACCCACCACTGCGACCTGTATGCTCTAGTCGGCTGGCCCTCGCTACATATTCGTCGCCAGACCCACTGGCTCCAGGTCATCTATAAGTCTATGCTAGGTAATCCTGCACCTTATCTCAGCTCACTGGTCACGATAACACCCACCCGTAGCACGTGCTCCAGCAGGTATATCTCACTGGTCATCCCCAAAGCCAACACCTCTTTTGGCCGCCTTTCCTTCCAGTTCTCTGCTGCCAATGCCTGGAACGAATTGCAAAAATCACTGAAGCTGGAGACTTACATTTCCCTCACTATCTTTAAACATCAGCTATCTGAGCAGCTAGCCGATTGCTGCAGCTGTACATAGCCCATCTGTTACACCCCCCCTCCACCACCACCACCACCATCTCTGTTACACCCCCCTCCACCTCCACCATCTCTGTTACACCCCCCTCCACCATCACCATCTCTGTTACACCCCCCTCCACCACCACCATCTATGTTACACCCCCCTCCACTATCTCTGTTACACCCCCCTCCACCACCACCATCTCTGTTACACCCCCCTCCACCATCTCTGTTATACCCCCTCCACCATCTCTGTTACACCCCCCTCCACCACCACCACCACCATCTCTGCTACACCCCCCTCCACCTCCACCATCACCATCTCTGTTACACCCCCCTCCACCACCACCATCTATGTTACACCCCCCTCCACCACCACCATCTCTGTTACACCCCCTCCACCACCACCATCTCTGTTACACCCCCCTCCACCTCCACCATCTCTGTTACACCCCCCTCCACCACCACCATCTCTGTTACACCCCCCTCCACCACCACCATCTCTGTTACACCCCCCTCCACCTCCACCATCTCTGTTACACCCCCCTCCACCTCCACCATCTCTGTTACACCCCCCTCCACCACCACCATCTCTGTTACACCCCCCTCCACCATCTCTGTTACACCCCCCTCCACCATCTCTGTTTACACCCCCTCCACCATCTCTGTTACACCACCCTCCAACACCACTATGTTACACCCCCCTCCACCATCTCTGTTACACCCCCCTCCACCATCACCATCTCTGTTACACCCCCCTCCACCATCTCTGTTTACACCCCCCTCCACCACCATCATCTCTGTTACACCCCCCTCCACCATCACCATCTCTGTTACACCCCCTCCACCATCACCATCTATGTTACACCCCCTCCACCACCACCACCACCATCTCTGTTACACCCCCCTCCACCACCACCATCACCATCTCTGTTACACCCCCTCCACCACCACCATCACCATCTCTGTTACACCCCCCTCCACCACCACCATCTCTGTTACACCCACCTCCACCATCTCTGTTACACCCCCCTCCAACACCACCATCTCTGTTTACACCCCCCTCCACCATATCTGTTACACCCCCCTCCAACACCAGCATCTCTGTTTACTCCCCCCTCCACCATCTCTGTTACACCCCCCTCCACCATCTCTGTTTACACCCCCCTCCACCACCACCATCTATGTTACACCCCCCTCCACCATCACCATCTCTGTTTACACCCCCCTCCACCACCAGCATCTCTGTTTACACCCCCCTCCACCATCACCATCTCTGTTACACCCCCCTCCAGCATCTCTGTTACACCCCCCTCCACCACCACCATCTCTGTTACTCCTCCCACCACCAGAGAGAGAGAGTGAGAGAGAGAGAGAGAGAGAGAGAGAGAGAGAGAGAGAGAGAGAGATTGATGGATGGATGGATGGAGAGAGAGAGAGAGAGAGAGAGAGAGATTGATTGATGGATGGATAGATGGATGGATAGAGAGAGAGAGAGAGAGAGAGAGAGAGAGAGAGAGAGAGAGAGAGAAAAGAGGGCAACAGAACATCTTTAAAAACAGAAGAAAACAGAGAAAAAGTGAAAGAAGAACCGTTCTCTCCACATGTACCATCATCTTCCTCAAAATCATGGAAGAAACGACCGTGTCATAAAAACCGGAAGATTGGGCGCTCCACTCCACCTAATGGAGACTTTTGGAGATGAGAAAACCCTGCTGGTGCAAAATATGAGTCCTGGAGAGTCAGCTGATCCATATTCCTTCCCTAAGCCCCTTATTTGCAAGCAGAGGAGCCAGGACTTAGGCAGGGTGAGCAGGCTAGGAATGTGAGCTAAGCAGCAGGAGGTGTCACTGAGACTGCAGGATCAATTCTCAATATCTCCTGGGTGAATCATCGCCTGGCCATTTCATTTGAAGAATAGGCTCAAGCCAATCAGACACCGCAATGTTGAAGTGATAGTGTTAAGAAACCAATCAATTACTTTGTTACTAGTTGAGAGAGTTGCATTAAACCAATGGCAGAGCTTTGGAAAAGAGGTGTCCTTGAAATGGGGCCTATTCTCAGACTGCAAATCTCATAATTCCCTTTCCAAATGACTGTATATAGCTCCATCTACGATTATGGAAGATTCCAGGGCACACTCACGTCATGACCAACGTCTCATCTCCCGGCTCACTCAAAAGTCCGTCCACGAACACTGAGGTGCTTGTGAAGTTGTGGATGGTCCAGGTGCGTCCCTCATCAATACTGAACCTGAGGAGAAAAGACACCAACACAATCACATCCACTCTATGGAAGTATATAGGCTCTTCTCAACAAGTGGCCATCTTGGATGAGGTAGAAATGAACAGTATTTCTCATACAGTCTCTCTCATACTCTGTGTATATTATCTAATCTGTCTCTCTAGTGTGTTTCTCATTATATATTAGTACGGTTCCTGACTAGCAGGATGTAATGCCGTCACACAAAACAATTATGCATCGATAACTATCATAACTATAGATTTAACTACATAACTAGATGTCTACTGACCTTAAGTTCTTTCTAAAGAATCTTGGAAAAAGTGAGTCTCCATCTTGGTAGGGTGCCCTGCTGGGTTGTTTGCGGTCATACATGACTTACGGCTCTATAGGTTTTAATAGAAAGGCCATCTTGGTAGGGTGCCCTGCTGGGTTGTTTGTGGTCATACATGACTTACGGCTCTATAGGTTTTAATAGAACGGCCATCTTGGAAAGAGGCTCAAAAGACCCTTCGTAATATGAGTAAGGCTCCTGTCTAGAATGTTGTATGCGGTCATACATGCAGTGAGAGGTCAGATTATCCTCAACCACGACTGAACTGTGACCTGGAACTGGACCACAAGTCACCAGGCTGTTTCGGCGTGGGCTTGTCTTCAAACACGCCACCAGACGCACACGCTAATGTTTACCAAAGCAAGGACTTTAAAATTAGAGGATAAAGTACACAAAGCTAAGCGCTAGCTCGAATGAACCTCCTGTGGTTATGGCTCGCGGATTCAACAGGGTTGCATAAGTATTGGTGTGTATTGGAAAGGAATCAACGTGGGATTGAGAAGCAGACCCATGTCTGCAGGCTATGCAATTAATCATGTGCTTACAAGCCTTGAGAATAACTAGAGAAACACACTAGAGAGACAGATTAGATAATATACACAGAGTATGAGAGAGACAGACATTCCATTACTGTACACAGAGAGAATCAGCCAGAGGGAATGGTTTGTTGTTGTCTGTCTCACTTTCTCTCTCTCTCTCTCTCTCTCTCTCTCTCTCTCTCTCTCTCTCTCTCTCTCTCTCTCTCTCTCTTTCTTTTTCTCATTCCCTCGTTCTTTCTTCCTCCATGACACTCTAAGAACATGTTCAAAGATGAACTTTACCGTGAGGACACAGTGGAGTCCTTTGCTGCAATCTAATCTTTTAATAATACACGAGTATTTGTATTTGTATTTGTGATGAATGAACCACAGCATTCTCTAACACCAATCTGCATGTAATCCATATTTCATACGTACCCTGAATAACCAAAACGTGGCTGCATTAGAATATGTACAGATTTACTTCTGAATGTACACATTATTATGTATAAGCCTTCATGTTTTATTTTGGCATCTCACCTCTGAGAATGTTATGTTTATACATTATTAAAAGCAACATGGCAGCAGTGGGATAATACATGAGCAACCCAAAGCAACCCGCTGCTATTTGTGTTAGAGTGAACCAGAGCCAGGAATTAGATAACAAGCGTGTGTGAAGGGAAGTCAGAATATTGGCACGGGGCAGCCTTGAGTTGGGTCCTTTTGCTTTCCAGGGGGCCCCTAAATGAAAGTGAATCTCTGTGATCTACATACATGTATGTGCACTTCTGAGAAGGGGAGAAGAAAACCTCTCTCTCTCTCTCTCTCTCTCTCTCTCCCCTCTCTCTCTCTCTCTCCCCTCTCTCTCTCTCTCTCTCTCTCTCTCTCTCCCCCTCTCTCTCTCTCATGAGGAGATAGTTTACCCTTAAATGCTGGTCACACAGAGCACAGACGCCGATTGTGGCAGGTGCCTCCTAAACACCAAAGCTTTATGAAAAGCTCTCTCACTCTTGCCTGAAGATATCTACTACAGCCTAGTCCAAAGGCAGTGCTTAGGGTTTAGGAAGTGAAGTGGGAATAAAGTCAAAAAGCTGGGGACATAACCTTTATGATGCTATCTTTATAATTGAACCTTCATTTATCAAGATCATGGCTTCGTTGAGATACAATCTCTAGGAAGAGATATGACCCACAGGAAAGACCTAGTCTTGTTCAGGTGTCTGTTTTGAAGGTCATATCATTGGTGGCTCCCATTTTTGTAAATTAAGAGTATTGGAGTTAAGGATTATTTTGTTGACAGTTAGAGGAGCCTACTTGAGTAGTTTGTTGACAGAGGAGCCTACTTGAGTAGTTTGTTGACAGAGGAGCCTACTTGAGTAGTTTGTTGACAGAGGAGCCTACTTGAGTAGTTTGTTGACAGAGTAGCCTACTTGAGTATATTGTTGACAGAGAATCCTACTTGACTATACTGTTGACAGTTAGAGGAGCCAACTTTAGTATTTTGTTGACAGATGAGCCTACTTGACTATTTTGTTGACAGAGGAGGCTACTTGACTATTTTGTTGACAGAGGAGCCTACCTGACTATTTTGTTAACAGTTAGAGGAGCCTACTTGAGTATTTTGTTGACAGGGGAGCCTACTTGAGTATTTTGTTGACAGAGGAGACTACTTGAGTATTTTGTTGATGGTTAGAGGTGCTTACGTGAGTATTTTGTTGACAGAGGAGACTACTTGAGTATTTTGTTGATGGTTAGAGGTGCTTACGTGAGTATTTTGTTGATGGTTAGAGGTGCCTACTTTAGTATTTTGTTTACAGTTTGATGAGCCTACTTGAGTATTTTGTTGATGGTTACAGGTGTTTACTTGAGTATTTTGTTGACAGTTAGAGGAGCTTACTTGAGTATTTTGAGAGGGATGGAGGTGTCTTTGATGGCAACGATGACCCCTCCATGGTCCAGGTACAGGATGTGATGCTCCTCCTCAAACACCTGAAAACAGAAAGGAGAATTGCAGGAAATAATGAAAGAGACAGGAAGTGGAAAGTTAGTAAGATGATGACTGCAAAAAATTATCCCATCTCTCCTTTCAGAAAGAGTGGAGAAAAGAGGGGGATAGAGAGAGACTGAGACTTACCTGTCTCCAGGTCTTCCCACAGTCAGAGGTGATGTACATCTCTTCTTTATACTCCACCAGCTGGGAACCCAAGTTACCTGAGAGAGAGAGAGAGAGAGAGAGAGAGAGAGAGAGAGAGGGAGAGAGGGAGAGAGGGAGAGGGAGAGAGAGAGAGAGAGAGAGAGAGGAGAGGGAGAGAGAGAGAGGGAGAGAGAGATGAAGGGAGAGAGAGAGAGACAGAGAGAGAGAGAGAGAGAGATAGAGGGAGAGAGGGAGAGAGGGCGAGAGAGAGGGGAAGAGAGGGAGAGAGAGGGAGAGAGAGAGAGAGAAGAGAGAGAGAGAGAGAGAGAGAGAGAGAGAGAGAGAGAGATGAAGGGAGAGAGAGATGAAGGGAGAGAGAAGAAGAGAAAGAGAGTGTGTGAAAAGAGAGAGAGAGAGAGAAGAGAAGAGAGTGTGTGAAAGAGAGAGAGAGAGGAGAGAGATGAAGGGAGAGAGAGAAGAGAAAGAGAGTGTGTGACAGAGAGAGAGGGAGGAGAGAGAGAGAGAGGAGAGAGACAGAGAAAGAGAGAGAGAGAGAGAGAGAGAGAGAGAGAGAGAGAGATGAAGGGAGAGACAGAGAGACAGAGAGAGAGAGAGAGAGAGAAAGACAGAGAGAGAGAGAGAGAGAGAGAGAGAGAGAGCGCAGTGAGGGAGGAGGAGGCGCTCTGTTGGATCAAAGCCTCCTGCACCGACAAGTCATTTCAGATAATTTTCCTCTCGTTCTTAACAGCGGGAACGAGGGAAAAGAGAGGGGAGAAGTGAGGGGTTGGCATGGCAGCTCGTTCTCACTCAGAGGATGAGGCAGCCCACTTATCCCCTTCAACTCAGGACTCTGTCTAACTCTCCTCCTCCAGGGGGTCCCCGAACAGAAATGCTAAGTATTCAACAAATGAAAGCAACGGTGACAGAGTGAACTCTTCTCTGGGGTTGAAGTGCTTTGGCACTGTATCTTCCATTCCTCTAAGCCACTACCTTTCTAGGGTAAATCCAGGTTGTCTAGTGGAGTGGCACTGTCAACAATAGAGCGGTCTGAGAAGGTTTAGGTGGATAGTGGGCTTGGTGAAGTGTGGAGCACACAGCTCCACTGCTAGTTCTCCCCCACTGTGTCTGCCTGGTATAAGCCTGCATTATGTCTAGTCTTGTCTGTCTGATGGCTCCACTGTATTGCAA
>NC_034182.2:36639501-36650414 GCF_002021735.2 Oncorhynchus kisutch
CCTGTCACCTGGCCTCAGCTGTCACAAACGAGGAGCAGATACAAACGAGGAGCAGATACAAACGAGGAGCAGATACAAACGAGGAGCAGATACAAACGAGGAGCAGATACAAACGAGGGAGCAGATACAAACGAGGAGCAGATACAAACGAGGGAGCAGATACAAACGAGGAGCAGATACAACGAGGAGCAGATACAAACGAGGGAGCAGATTACAAACGAGGGAGCAGATTACAAACGGGAGCAGATACAAACGAGGAGCAGATACAAACGAGGGAAGGAGTAATGGATGTTCTAAAAAAAGTTATGGGTAAACTTTCTCTGGTCTGAGGGACCGATGGCTAATAATGACTCAGTCACCCAGCCCTGTAGATGTTCACGAGACCACGGTTTGCCTGATTGAATACCTTAAAACTGCACCCTTCTTGCCTTCCACCCAGGAAGTAATCACTTACATGTCAGCAGATTGATGGGTATTAAGCTGCTGCATTGTGGGTAGAGCATGGTTTCCTTACTGATTTGCAGTTGACCGGTTTGCCGTTCATGTCAGTAGTAGGCGGAGCTAGCGGTTCCCAGTCTCGGCCCTTTGTTATAGGTGATGAGAGTTCGCACTTTGCCATCCACCTTCTGATTGGCCAGGAAGACCCCCTTGATCCCGCGCACCTGGAAAGCAATGACAACAGACATCTCTGTTATGGTATTGTACTGTAGTGAGGTATAAAACTGATGTGTGTGGTCAGTTTGTATGGGTCCTAGCACATGCTTGTGGAAAAGACTGTTCAGAGATCAGAATGTTGTTTAGTCAGAGACAGAATCACACAGAGCAGAGTTCTCCAGACACACATGTCTAAAGTGCATTTGGAAAGTATTCAGACCCCTTGACTTTTTCCACATTTTGTTACGTTACAGCCTTATTCTAAAATTGATTTTAATAAATCTATCTACACACAATACACAATAATGATGAAGTGAAAACAGGTTTTTAAACATTTTGCAAATGTCTAAAAAATAAAAAACAGAAATGCCTTATTTACATAAGTATTCAGACCCTATGAGACTCAGGTGCATCCTGTTTCCATTGATCATCCTTGAGATGTTTCTACAAACTTCATTGTCCACCTGTGGTAAATACAAATGATTGGACATGATTTGGAAAGCACAAACCTGTCTATATAAGATCCTACAGTTGACAGTGAATGTCAGAGCAAAAACAAAGCCATGAGGTGGAAGGAATTGTCTGTAAAGAGACAAGAATGTGTCGAGGCACTGATCTGGGGAAGAGTACCAAACATTTCTGCCACATTGAAGGTCCCCAAGAACACAGTGGCCTCATTCTTAAATGGAAAAAGTTCGGAACCACCAAGACTCTTCCTAGAGCTGGTCAGGGAGGTGGACCAAGAACCCGATGGTCACTCTGACAGAGCTCCAGAGTTCCTCTGTGGAGATGGGAAAATCTTCCAGAAGGACAACCATCTCTGCAGCACTCCACCAATCAGGCCTTTATGGTAGAGTGGCCAGACGGATGCCACTCCTCATTAAAAGGCAGATGACAGCCATCTTGAAGTTTGCCAATAGGCACTAAAGGACTCTCAGACCATGAGAAACAAGATTCTCTGGTCTGATGAAACCAAGATTGAACTCTTTGGCCTGAATGCCAAGCGTCACATCTGGAGAAAACTGGCACCATCCCTACGGTGAAGCACAATGGTGGCAGCATCATGCTGTGCGGATGTTGTCAGCGGCAGGGACTGAGAGACTAGTCAGGATCGAGGCAAAGATGAACGAGGCAGAGTACAGAGAGCTCCTTGATGAAAACTGCTCCAGAGCACTCAGGACCTCAGAGTAGGGCGAAGGTTCACCTTCCAACAGGACAACGACCCTAAGCACACATCTAAGACAAAACAGGAGTGGCTTCGGGACAAGTCTCTGAATGTCCTTGAGTGGCCCAGTCAGAGCTTGGACTTGAACCCGATCGAACATCTCTGTAGAGACCTTAAAATAGCTGTGCAGCGATGCTCCCCATCCAACCTGACAGTGCTTGAGAGGATCTGCAAAGAAGAATGAGAGAAACTCCCCAAATACAGGTGTGCCAAGCTTGTAGCGTCATACCCAAGAAGAGTCGAGGCTGTAATCGCTGCCAAAGGTGCTTCAACAAAGTACTGAGTAAAGGTCTGAAATCTTATGCAAATGTGAAATTTGTAATAAATTAGCAAACATAAAAAATATATATGTTTTTGCTTCGTCATTATGGGGTATTGTGTATAGCTTGATGACCGGAAAAGGTCGTAACCTAACAAAATGTGGAAAAAGTCAAGGGGTCTGAATACTTTCCGAAGGTACTGTATAATGGAACTATTATTGCTACTCGGTCAGGGGAGAGTCACTTGTCAGCAGGTCCGGTTGAAGAGAGACGACCTAAAGGGAATATGGAATAAAACAACCTGTCTAGATGTCTCTCTCTCACTCTGCAATTCTCTCTATGAAACATGTATCTACTGCATCTGTGTAGCCCTCTGTCTGTCTTGTCTTCCTCTATCTGTACCTGCAACACACCCCTCTCTCCTCTCCTTCTCTCTCTCCCTCCATCTCCTTCTTCTCTAAGCTTTCCCTCCCTCTCCTTTACTCTCTTTCTTTTCTCTATCTCTCTCACTGTGTGATGAGAGTGCAGCCTGGAGCGAGGGATGTGAGAGGAGAGTGCAGCCTGGAGCGAGGGATGTGAGAGGAGAGTGCAGCCTGGAGCGAGGGATGTGAGAGGAGAGTGTAGCCTGGAGCGAGGGATGTGAGAGGAGAGTGCAGCCTGGAGCGAGGGATGTGAGAGGAGAGTGCAGCCTGGAGCGAGGGATGTGAGAGGAGAGTGCAGCCTGGAGCGAGGGATGTGAGAGGAGAGTGCAGCCTGGAGCGAGGGGATGTGAGAGGAGAGTGCAGCCTGGAGCGAGGGATGTGAGAGGAGAGTGCAGCCTGGAGCGAGGGATGTGAGAGGAGAGTGCAGCCTGGAGCGAGGGATGTGAGAGGAGAGTGCAGCCTGGAGCGAGGGGATGTGAGAGGAGAGTGCAGCCTGGAGCGAGGGATGTGAGAGGAGAGTGCAGCTGGAGCGAGGGATTGTGAGAGGAGAGTGCAGCCTGGAGCGAGGGATGTGAGAGGAGAGTGCAGCTGGAGCGAGGGATGTGTGATGAGAGTGCAGCCTGGAGCGAGGGATGTGAGAGGAGAGTGCAGCCTGGAGCGAGGGATGTGAGAGGAGGAGTGCAGCCTGGAGCGAGGGATGTGAGAGGAGAGTGCAGCCTGGAAGCGAGGGATGTGAGAGGAGAGTGCAGCCTGGAGCGAGGGATGTGAGAGGAGAGTGCAGCCTGGAGCGAGGGATGTGAGAGGAGAGTGCAGCCTGGAGCGAGGGATGTGTGATGAGAGTGCAGCCTGGAGCGAGGGATGTGAGAGGGAGAGTGCAGCCTGGAGCGAGGGATGTGAGAGGAGAGTGCAGCCTGGAGCGAGGGATGTGAGAGGAGAGTGCAGCCTGGAGCGAGGGATGTGAGAGGAGAGTGCAGCCTGGAGGCGAGGGATGTGAGAGGAGAGTGCAGCCTGGAGCGAGGGATGTGAGAGGAGAGTGCAGCCTGGAGCGAGGGATGTGTGATGAGAGTGCAGCCTGGAGCGAGGATGTGAGAGGAGAGTGCAGCCCTGGAGCGAGGGATGTGAGAGGAGAGTGCAGCCTGGAGCGAGGGATGTGAGAGGAGAGTGCAGCCTGGAGCGAGGGAAGTGTGATGAGAGTGGCAGCCTGGAGCGAGGGATGTAAGAGGAGAGTGCAGCCTGGAGCGAGGGATGTGAGAGGAGAGTGCAGCCCTGGAGCGAGGGATGTGAGAGGAGGAGTGCAGCCTGGAGGCGTAGGGATGTGAGAGGAGAGTGCAGGGCCCTGGAGCGAGGGGAATGTGAGAGGATGAGTGCAGCCTGGAGCGAGGGATGTGAGAGGAGAAGTGCAGCCTGGAGGCGAGGGATGTGTGATGAGAGTGCAGCCTGGAGCGAGGGATGTGAGATGAGAGGAGGAGAAGAAACGTGTTCTGCAGTGCTGGCCTCGGCTTCACGGACCCTTCCTCCCCTCTTCCTCCTCTCTTCCTCCCCTCTTCCTCCTCGCTTTCCTTTTCTCTTCCTCCATTTTCCTTTACTCTTCTCCTCTCTTCCTCTCTCTTCCTCCCCTCTTCCTTACTCTTCCTCCTCCTTCCTTTACTCTTCCTCCTCCTTTCTTTACTCTTCCTCCTCTCTCCCTCCAATCTTCCTTTACTGAGTCACAATTTAAGACCCACTCAAACCCACAACCATGGCACCATGCTCTACCGAACTGAGTCACAGCTTAAGACCCACTCAAACCCACAACCATGGCACCATGCTCTACTGAACTGAGTCACAGCTTAAGACCCACTCAAACCCACAACCATGGCACCATGCTCTACCGAACTGAGTCACAGCTTAAGACCAACTCAAACTCACAACCATGGCACCATGCTCTACCGAACTGAGTCATAGCTTAAGACCCACTCAAAGCCACAACCATGGCACCATGCTCTACCGAACTGAGTCATAGCTTAAGACCCACTCAAAGCCACAGGCGATCCAGACATGGCTCTGCGCTGCCGTGGAGGTGGGACCACCTACCCACTGTTACCTTGGCAACGACTAGCAATGACGAAAGTCCGTGTAAGCGGGAACAACATTATGGAAATGAGTGATACACTCTGTTCAACAGAGAATAAAGATGGGAAATCAAGGTGTGTATCAACTCCCACCCAAACACACAAGGTAAAGACTTGGAGAGAAAGAGCTTGGCAGTTCATAAGGAAGTTGAAGTGAACTGTGCTAACCTAACCCACCTATGAAGTACAACACCACCACCACATTCCCATTGGTCAGGGTGTAATGACCTGTCCTACAGCTAGGGGGCAGGGTTCCCTTCTCTCACCTGTCCTGTGCCATTTAGCAGAAAGTAACAGAACAGCGAGTACATATATTATAAACTAGGTGGTTTGATCCCTGATTGGCTGAAAGCCGTGGTATATCAGATCGTATACCACAGGTATGAAACAAATTGTTTACTGCTCTAATTACCTTGGTAACCAGTTTATAATAGCAATAAGGCACCTCAGGGGTTTGTGGTATATGGACAATATACCACGGCTAAGGACTGTTCTTACACACAATGCAACACAACACACCCTCAGGCCTTATTGCTTAAGTATACTATGCAAGCCACCAGCGGGGATCAACCCACAACTGTAGTATCGCTAGCGCTTTGCTCTTACCGACTGAGCCACAGAGGAGCATCACAGGACTCACCTCCAGTATGTCTATAACGACGCTCTCCTCCGGCTGCTTGGCACTGCGGACGTTCTCCAGCACGACGGAGTAGTAAACACCCTGCGGGTCCGACTGGTACAGGTTGTAGCTGTCTGTCTGGTACCACTCTTGCAGGGCCAGGAACACCTGGCTCTCATCCGTACTCACTATGTGGACGTCCTGGGGAGGGAGAGAGAGATAGAAGAAGGGATGGAGTGAGAGGAGGGGAGGATGATGAGGGAGGTGGAGGAGAGGGAAGAGGAGTTAAGTCAACAACTTTGATTTGAAATCAGAGAGACAGAGACGGAGACAGAGAGAGAGAGAGAAGACAGAGAGAGAGAGAGACAGAGAGAGACGAGAGAGAGACAGAGACAGAGAGAGAGAGAGAGAGAGAGAGAAAGAGAGAGAGAGAGAGAGAGGAGAGAGACAGAGAGAAGACAGAGGAGAGACAGAGATAGATAGATAGAGAGAGAGAGAGAGAGAGAGAGAGGAGAGAGAGAGAGAGAGAGAGAGAGAGAGAGAGAAAACCAACCAGAAAGTCAAAACCTTTGGCAGCAGTCTTCTCATACTCATTAACCTTCATATCAAGGGTGACACAAACCAATAACCAACAACACAGGAGTACAAGAACACTATTGGCGGATCACAAAAACCCAAGACGTCCCAGTCATAACTTATCTCCTATATTTCTGCAGATGAGTGATTCAGGTCAGTTTAGAAACAGAGAGCCTGAGCAGAGCCTGAGGTAAAGTCTGAGTCAGAGCCTGAGTTAGAGCCTGAGTCAGAGCTGGGGTTAGAGCCTGAGTTAGAGCCTGAGGTAGAGCCTGAGGTAGAGCCTGAGTTAGAGCCGAGGTAGCCTGAGTTAGAGCCTGAGTTAGAGCCTGAGGTAGAGCCTGAGTCAGAGCCTGAGGTAGAGCCTGAGTCAGAGCCTGAGTCAGAGCCTGAGGTAGAGCCTGAGTCAGAGCCTGAGTTAGAGCCTGAGTTAGAGCCTGAGTCAGAGCCTGAGGTAGAGCCTGAGTCAGAGCCTGAGGTAGAGCCTGAGTTAGAGCCTGAGTCAGAGCCTGAGGTAGAGCCTGAGGTAGAGCCTGAGTCAGAGCCTGAGTTAGAGCCTGAGTTAGAGCCTGAGTCAGAGCCTGAGGTAGAGCCTGAGTTAGAGCCTGAGTCAGAGCCTGAGTCAGAGCCTGAGGTAGAGCCTGAGGTAGAGCCTGAGGTAGAGCCTGAGTGCAAGAGCCTGAGTGCAAGAGCCTGAGGTAGAGCCTGAGTTAGAGCCTGAGTCAGAGTCTGAAGTAGAGCCTGAGTCAGAGCCTGAGTTAGAGCCTGAGGTAGAGCCTGAGTCAGAGCCTGAGGTAGAGCCTGAGTCAGAGCCTGAGGTCAGAGGCCTGAGGTAGAGCCTGAGTCAGAGCCTGAGTTAGAGCCCTGAGTTAGAGCCTGAGTCAGAGCCTGAGGTAGAGCCTGAGTCAGAGCCTGAGGTAGAGCCTGAGTTAGGAGCCTGAGTCAGAGCCTGAGTTAGAGCCTGAGTCAGAGCTGAGGTAGAGCCTGAGGTAGAGCCTGAGTCAGAGCCTGAGTCAGAGCCTGATGTAGAGCCTGAGGGTAGAGCCTGAGTCAGAGCCTGAGTCAGAGCCTGAGGTAGAGCGCTGAGGTAGAGCCTGAGTCAGAGCCTGAAGTAGAGCCTGAGTCAGAGCCTGAGGTAGAGCCTGAGGTAGAGCCTGAGTCAGAGCCTGAATTAAGCCGGAGTCAGAGCCATGAACCTATTCTGCCATTGATTAAGTCAAACTTCCTCTTCGTGTTTAAAGATCCCCCCCGCAGGGTATGCAGAACTTGGCATTGAAGAGGGCAGTAAACTCCAACTCTGGAAGACATCCACGTTCACACAGCCACCCATCCACCTGTGTTACACTGCTCCAACGCTAGTGAATGATCCGTATGAGTTACGTAGATATACTAGTTACCAGTAGAGGGAGTGGAGTTACGTAGATATATAGGCACCAGAGAGGTGAGAGGGAGTTACGTAGATATATAGGTACCAGACAGAGAGGGAGAGTGGAGTTACGTAGATATATAGGAACCAGACAGAGAGGGAGAGAGTTGAGGTATTTAGATATACAGGAACCAGGACAGAGAGGGAGAGGTGGAATTACGTAGATATAACAGGAACCAGACAGAGGGGGAGAGTGGAGTTATGTAGATATAACAGGAACCAGACAGAGAGGGAGAGTGGAGTTATGTAGATGCATAGGTACCAGACGAGAGGGAGAGTGGAGTTACTAGATATACTAGGAACCAGACAAGAGGGAGAGAGTTGAGGTATTAGTCTACAGGAACCAGACAGAGAGGGAGAGTGGAATTACGTAGATATACATGAACCAGACAGAGGGGGGAGAGTGGAGTTATGTAGAATATAGGAGACAGACAGAGAGGGAGAGAGTGGAGTTATATAGATATGCTATGGACGAGCAGCTCAAACACACACAACCTCAGAAGCACACACACGCACACACACACACGCACACACACACACACACACGCACACACACACACACACACACACACACACACACACACACACACACACACACACACACACACACACACACACACACACACACACACACACACACACCACACACACACACACCACCACCACCACCACCACCACCACACACCACCACCACCACCACTCTATACAATGTGTACTCGATACATACACAATAGTTAATTTGGCTTTGGGGGTAAGCTGTGGTCGTCTATGAACCAGTTCTTTCTGTGGCCAAACAACATGTGTTTGACTGTGCTGCCAACGAGTACACAATGCATTACCCTTAGGAAGTTAGACAGCTGAAATAGGCCTGTATATGTGTTCGGGCACGCAAGACAACCAAAACAAAGGATCACGTTGAAAAAAACCTACTGTGCTATGTTGTCTGTCATGATGTCATTTGTTGGAGTAGTCAGCATTATTCACATAAAGGGAGACGTAGAACACAGCAGATGTGTCTGTGCAATATGAAAGTCAAAAGCCTGCAAGTCATCTCGTCTTGACTTTAAATATAAAAAGACGTATTCAAGTGTTGACAGAACACTTTTGTGTTGAGACTGACAGTTATAGGTTGAGTTACGGCTTCGAGAGGAGAACTCTTTCTGGTTCAAGGGAGAACAAAGTAGTGCATTATGGTCCGTGATGAATAAACATAGAACTGAATAGAGCATGTAGTATTAGATGTGGGGTGTAGTGTAGGATCTGTCTCTGTGTGTGGTCGAGATAAACATGGTGGGATTGTGAGGGGGGGGGGGGGGGGTCCTCTCTCTCTCTCTCTCTCTCTCTCTCTCTCTCTCTCTCTCTTTGTCCATCTGTCCAGTCTGCTACTAGTCACAGTCCCCCGTATCCTACCATGATAACCACACTCTGGATCGAAGATCGAAGATCCTCCATCCATCAATATCAGGGGCAAAGGAACCGCCATCCCCCGACAGATGAGGGCATCTCACTGGGTAAAATATTAGAGGGCCTGGCCCCTGAACTCAGATGAACCCCCTGAACCCAAATCTCATTGTCACAAATGTTTCAAAGATTTTTTCCCTTAGAGATATTTATTCATATTCATTAATTTCTATGATTTATCCGCTGGAGGACATAAAAGCATCTTTAAAGAATTAATAAGGAGTTTTACTGAAAACATCTTTGTATGCAAGGCTGGGGGAGAACACTGTTGACAATTCATTAAACTTCCGCACGGGCATAACATTTCCGACAACAAAGTGTAGCTTAGCATAGCTGAATGGATAAACCCGGCTGATGTTAGTGTGGGAGAATGAGACTCTGGTGCAGCTGTCACTGCGTGGCTTTGTCTTGAACCCGAGAGAGTATAGATTAGCAGACAGTATCCTTCCATTCTCTCCCATCGAGACTTTAAGACACATTCATAGCAGCTAACTGGGGTAGAGATGGATGAAAAGACAAAATAGGAGGGAATAGATTGAAGAGAGAGAATGACAGAGAGAGAGAGAGAGAGTGAGAGAGAGAGAAAGAGAGAGAGAAAGAGAGAGAGAGTGAGAGAGAGAGGAAGAGAGAGGAAGAGAGAGAGGAAAAGAGTGAGAGAGTGAGAGAGAGAGAGAGTGAGAGAGAGAGAGAGAGAGAGAGAGAGTGAGAGAGGAAGAGAGAGAGGAAGAGAGAGAGAGAGAGAGAGAGAGAGAGAGAGAGAGAGAGAGAGAGTGAGAGAGAGAGAGAGAGAGAGAGAGAGAGAGAGAGAGAGAGAGAGAGAGAGAGAGAGAGAGAGAGAGAGAGAGTGAGAGAGGAAGAGAGAGAGAGAGAGAGAGAGAGAGAGAGAGAGAGAGAGAGACTAACAAACAAAGAAACAAGACAGAGGCTGTTAATCCATAACTTCCAGGAGGGCTCTCTTTCTTATCCCCTCAAGATAATACTCACCTCTGTTCAACCATTCAGTGAAACCATGACTATCAATACACCCCACAAGTGGTATTGGGTAAGTAATTCCATAACACCATCTCTGGAGTGTGTGTGTGGTCTAAACTTTTCCATACACTCTCCCTAGAGTGTGGTGTGTGTGTGGTGTGTGGTATACACTTTTCCATACACTCTCCCTGGAGTGTGTGTGTGGTATACACTTTTCCATACTCTCTCCCTGGAGTGTGTGTGTGTGTTGGTGTGTGTGTGTGTGTGTGTGTGTGTGTGTGTGTGTGTGTGTGTGTGTGTGTGTGTGTGTGTGTGTGGTGTGTGTGTGTGGTATACACTTTTCCATACACTCTCCCTGGAGTGTGTGTGTGTGTGTGTGTGTGGTATACACTCTCCCTGGAATGGGGTGTCCTGTATGTCTTATGTTAGTGCATGACATTGACTGTCGTGGTATATGTTTCTTTTTTCTCTCTAGTGAGGCAGAAAGCAGATGAGGCTGGTCCCCTGTTCAATAACACCAGCGACACGCTAAAACAGTTCCCTGAGCCACAAACACTGACGACAAAAGTTCCCATCTACCTTGAAGAGCAACACATTATGCCCCTCAGTCTGTGACTTCCTCACTACAATGACGTGCATGTGAAGTATAACATGGTATTGGAAATACTTCACTTGTATTGTGTGGTTAGTTCCATTTCATGTACTGTACCTTTGGTAGGGCGTATTTCGGGAAACTCATCTGCACAAACTCGTTCCGTTGGTATGAGACGTAGTGCTTGGTACGGTTTCCTGTGGTCACCTAGGTAACAGACAGACAGGTAGAGAGAAACACACCATGTCAAGGACTAACTCCATGTCTCTCACACCACACCACACACACCACACCACACATACCACACCACACATACCACACCACACACACCACACCACACATACCAAACCACACCACACATACCACACCACACCACACATACCACACCACACATACCACACCACACACACCACACCACACTTACCACACCACACACACCACACACACCACACATACCACACCACACATACCACACCACACCACACCACACCACGCATACCACACCACACATACCACACACACCACACCACACATACCATACCACACATACCACACCACACATACCACACCACACATACCACACCACACATACCATACC